>NC_041224.1:164286317-164343970 GCF_002837175.3 Physeter macrocephalus
CTGCTGTGGCCTCTCCCGTTGCGGAGCACAGGCTCCGGACGCGCAGGCTCAGCGGCCATGGCTCACGGGCCCAGCCGCTCCGCGGCATGTGGGATCCTCCCGGACCGGGGCACGAACCCGTGTCCCCCGCATCAGCAGGCGGACTCTCAACCACTGCGCCACCAGGGAAGCCCCGTGATCCTTTTTAAAAACAAAAGTACATGATTCAAAAGATTGTTTGCCCAGTAGTAAAGCAGGTTGAAAGAGCACATGTTACTTTCAGGAAAGTAGAACTCTTCCCATTAGTATACGTGATGGGCTTGTTCTAATAATTCACATATAATTAATGAAGTCTTATGTTTACAGGATAAAATAAATTACAGGGTTTTAAATTTTATTTATTTATTTATTAGCTTTTTATTTTATAATGGAGTATAGTTGATTAACAATGCTGTGCTAGCCTCAGGTGTACAGCAAAGTGATTCAGCCACACACATGCATGCATTCACTCTTTCTCAAACTCCCCTCCCATCTAGGTTGCCACATAATATTGAGCAGAGTTCCCTGTGCTACACAGTAGGTCCCTGTTGGCTGTCCATCCCAAATATAGCAGTGTGTACATGTCAATCCCAAACTCCCCAACTATCCCTCCCCCCCACCATTTCACCCTAGTAACCGTAAATTCATTCTCTAAGTCTGTGAGTCTATTTCTGTTTTATAAATAAGTTCATTTGTTTCATTTTTTTAAGATTCTACATATAAGTGATATCATATTTCTCTTTCTCTGTCTGACTTACTTCACTCAGTAAGACAATCTCTAGGTCCAATCATGTTGCTGTAAATGGCATTATTTCATCCTTTTTTAATGGCTGAGTAATATTCCATTATATATATTACCACATCTTCTTTATCCATTCCTCTGTCGATGAACATTTAGGTTGCTTCCATGTCTTGGCTATTGTAAATAATGCTGCAATGAACATTGGGGTGCATGTGTCCTTTCGGACTATGTTCTTCTCTGGATATGTGCCCAGGAGTGGGACTGCAGGATCATATGGTAGCTCTATTTTTAGTTTTTTAAGGAACCTTCATACTGTTCTCCATAGTGGCTGTATGAGTTTACATTCCCACCAACAGTGTAGAACGGTTCCTTTCTCTCCACACCCTCTCCAGCATTTACTGTTTGTGGATTTTTTGATCATGGCCATTCTGACTGG
Organism: Physeter macrocephalus; assembly: GCF_002837175.3. Classification (NCBI taxonomy): domain Eukaryota; kingdom Metazoa; phylum Chordata; class Mammalia; order Artiodactyla; family Physeteridae; genus Physeter; species Physeter macrocephalus. The sequence continues at coordinate 164,287,514 of NC_041224.1, forward strand.
TGTGAGATGCTATGGTTTGATATTAACTCCTTCTTTAACCCTCTGACATCCAATGCTACATTGCTCTATTATCTAGTACTGTTCACCAAATTTATTTATCAAGAATACCATCACTGTGCCCTTTCATTCTACTTACTGAAAGTCTTCCCCTTAATGGCACATCCCCATTCCTAGTATTTCTATAAGAGAATGACATATTCCCTTTGGCTGTCTCTCCAGCCAGAATAAAGCCAGTGCTCCACAGTACTGCTTCCACATAGCTTCTTCTTCAGAGCCATTTATATCCTCATTTTGATGATCAGTTTCAAGAGGTATTAAATTACAAGGTATTTACAACACTACCATACAACATTTTAGAGTTAAAGAAAATAATATTTCAAGAGCCTATTACAATACAGTTTATGATGTTTGTTTTATAACATTTCAAAAATCACTGGCTCTATTTTCACATACGATAGGATACATATTTTTAGAGAATCTATGTGAAATGGCTTTTATGTATGTTTGTAAGCATTGCCATATAAATGATTCGGGAAAAAGGAATCAAACTATTATTCAACTCAATTTACCATTTGACCACTTATATTTCATGGCATTCATGTACTAATTAATTTATATATTTATACATGTAGATGCATGCATATATATATATCCATTTATATACTCATTTATTTAAAAAATAGATCAATAACTCCTCTGTTCTAGGTACTCTTTTGAGCCAAACAGTAATATATTCATGATTATTTGGCTTTGCTTTTTAAAATGTTTTGCTATTTTTAAAATCCAATATGTCCTGTTAAAGCAAAGTTTGTTTACAAGACCATTTTATTCTCAAATTTTTAATGGACACTGGATAGCCTAATGGAAAATGATCTTCAGATAATTTCAGGGTTTTTTTTAATAGAAATTACAAATATGTTCAAACACCTGCACATTTCTTAGCATTGACCATCAGTCAAAGATCCAGTGACAAATTCCTCTGAACCTTAAAAGCTCTAGAGAATTTCTTTCCTATGTTGGATTGATTTGCTTCTTTTTCTTTTTCTTTCTATAATAGGCATTGCTCTGACTTGGGCTTCCCTTTAGAAGAACCTAGAAACAAAGTGAGGGGAGGCCATTAAAAAAAAAAAAAAGATGCTATAAGACCTAAATCTTTGCCATCTTAAAAATCTTCACAGTATTCCACCTACCAAAGACTCATGATCTTTAGCTCTTTCCATTTTAATTGCTGACTACGGTATGGTTAACTTTCCATTCTATCCAGCATTATTGTAAAAAGAATTGGTGCAAATAGAGTTGACAGTGAGATTTCTACACATTCATTCTTTATTCATCTTCATGTTTATCCTTTAAAAGTTCCCTATAGAGATCCATTTGAACGATATCCATTTGAATATCCATTTGAATATTCAAGAAGCTGGGAATATGACACTAATCCCAGAAAGGTATAAATAAGAAAACAATAAAGATCATAATGGAAATAAATGAAGTAGATAACAGAAAAATTATAGAGAGTAATCAACAAAACTAAAAATTTGTTCTTTGACAGGATCAACAAAGTTGATGAAACTTTAGATTGACTAACCATGAAAAAAAGGGAGACTGCACAAATTAATAAAATTAAGAATGAATGAGGATACATTACTACAGACTTTAGAGAAACATAGAAGATTATAAGAAAATATTATGAACAAACATGTGCCAAAAATTAGATAAATTAGATGAAATTGATTCATTCTTAGAAAGACACAAAGGACCACAACTCATTCAAGAATACTTTTAAAATAAGCATAGACATATAACAACTATAAAGACTGAATTAACATTCAATAAATTTCCCTCAAAGAAAAGCCCAGGCTCAAATAGCTTCTAAGGCAAATTACAATAACCATTTAAGGAAAAATTAACATCAGTTCTTCATAAGCCATTTCAAACATCAGAAGAGGAAGAAACACTTCCCATTGCATTCCATGGGGCCAATATTATTTTGATATCAAAGAAAAGACAGAAAAAGAAACCAATATCTCTTATAGACATAAATTCCTCAACAAAATACTAGCAAACTAAATCCAGCAATGTATAAAAAAGATCATAGCATGACCAACTGAGATTTATCCCAGGAATGCAAGTTGGTTCAGCATATAAAATCAATCAATATAAAACACCATGTTTATATAATAAATGGCAAAACCACATGATAATAGATGCAGAAAATCATCTTACAAACAATAATGACCTTTCATGATAAAAAAAACACTAAAAATATCTAGAAATAGAAAGGAACCTTTCTGATAAAAGCAATCTATGAAAAACTCACAGCTTGCATCATATGGTGAAAGATTGACAGCTGTCTTCCCACACTCAAGAATAAGACAGAGATGTCCATTTTCACCACTTTGCAAAACTGCACGGGAAGTTTTCGCCAAGAGAATCAGGCAAGAAACAGAAATGAAAGCCATCCATAATGGAAAATAAAGAACATATAAAATTTTTCCTCTTCACATATAGCATAATACTGGATGTAGAAAATCTTAAGGAATTCAAAAAAAACTATTATAGCTACTAAACTGTTGAGCATGTTTGCATGATATAAGGTTAATATGCAAAGTAAATTGTACTTCTCTACATTAGCAATGATAATGTGAAAATAAAATTAAGAAAAAATACATTTACAATAGTATCAAAAATTAATTCTTAGGAATAAAGTTAACAAAAGAAGTAAAAGGTTCATACACAGGAAACTCTAAAACATCACTGGAAGAAACTCAAGGTGACCTAGTTAAATAGATAGGCATTCTGTATTCATGAATTAGAAAATTTAATATTGTTAAGATGGCAATACTCTAAAAAAACTGATCTACAAATTCAACAATAATCCCCTCTCAAAATCCATGCTGCCTTTTTAGTTGATCCTAAAATTTACATAGACGTGCAAGGAATCCAGAATAGCTGACACAATCTGGAAGAAGAAGAACAAAAAACAAAGTTGTAGGACTCATACTTCGCAATTTCAAAACTCACTACAAAGCTACAATAAAGACAATATGATACTGTCATAAATACAGAGATTTAGATCAATGGAATAGGAATGAGAGTACAGAGATAAAGCTTCTCATTTTTGGTCAACTGATTTCAGACAAGAATGTGTAAAGCACAGTCTTAGCAACAAATAGTTCTGTACAACTGAATATCCACAGGAAAAAGAATAAAGTTGGACCATTACCTAGACAAAAATTAATTCAAAATTGTTCAAAACCCTATATGTAAGAGTTGAAAGCATATAACTATTAAAAGTAAACATAAGAGTAAAGATTCATGATCTTGATTTAGGCAATGGTTTCCTTGATGTGACCCAAATCATGGAAATAAAAGAAAAAATAAAGGCAATTTGGCCTTTATCAAAATTAAAAATTTTTGTGTTCCAAATGACACTATTTTAAAAAGTGAAAAGAACTCACAGGATAGGAGAAAATATTTGCAAATCATCTATCTGAGAAGGGGCTACTATCCAGAAAATATTTTGAAAAACTCTTACAACTCAACAATAAAAAGACAAATATACAACTTTTAAAAATAGAAAAGGATTTGAATACTCTTCTCCGAAGAGTATGTACAAATGTCAATGAGCACATAAAGAGATGCTCAACACCATTAGTCATTAGGGAAATGCAAATTCAAACCACAATAAAATACCACTTCACATCCACTTGGATGGCTATAATTAAAAAGTGGGACACTAACAAGTGCTGCATGGATGTGGAGATATCAGAACCCTCATATTACTGATAGAAATATAAAGTGATGCAATCTCTTTGGAAAATAGTTTGGCAGTTCCTCAATATACTAAACATAGTGTTACCATATTACCCAGCAACTGTACTCCTAAATATCTACTCAAGAGACATGAAGACAAATATCCATACAAATCTTTTATATAAATGTTTATAGCAGCATTATTCATAAAAGCCAAAGAGTGAAAACCCAAAAGTCCATCAACTAATGAATGGATAAGCAAATGTGGAATATTATTCAGCAATAGAAAGGAATGAAATACTAATACAAGCTACAGCATGAATCTTGAAAACATTATGCTAACAAAAAGAAGCCAATCATAAAAGACCACATATATGATTCCATTTATGTAAAAAGTCCAAAAGCAGTAAATGCATGAGACATTTTGAGGATGAAAGGTTATTGTTGCATAACTCTGCTAATACACTAAAAACATTGAAATGTAACTTTAAAGGAGAGGCTTTTATGGTATGTGAGTTATATCTCAATAAAGCTGATATAAATAGGAAAAAGATCCCCCTGATTACCATGTAAAATTTGATTTTATGAGAGCAAGATCTGATGTCAGATCTTTCATGTTAGGTGGCTAACCATATAAGTCAGCAAGTGAAGATGGTGATTTAGACAAAACCAATCCCAGTTCTTGTTGTTCTGCAAATAACACTACAGCTTGGGGGGAAAACAATATGAAAAGCAAGGCTTTACCACTGCATCATTCTAAAGCATTCTAGTCCACCAGGGCCAATTATCTTTAATGGGACGGAAATTCCTACTGCCACCTAGTTGGGACTGATTTGAGATTAGGAAGCAAATTCTCAAAGGACAGATGATCTTCAAATCACTGTCTATGAAAGTATCAGAGATAACAAAATAAACTGGTCTATTTGTCATTGGTACTTTTATAATGATAACATGATTTTTTTAAATATGAATTTATTCTCCTATTCCTAATTTCTGTCTCATTCAAAGCAATTATTTCCTTCAGTTTTATTAAGATTGGGTGTTCTTGCATTACAGAACAATAGGATATCCCCAAACTGTGAGAACCACTACCCAAGAACCCCAATTTCAACGTGTCCTTGAAAAGACAAAAGGAGAAGTTTGCAAAGCCTCTACTGTCACCCTCTCAGGCATCACCTTCATCACACAGCTAATCTAAACCTCTCTGCTGTTTCCCACTATCATGTGTATCTCTTGTCAGCAAGATCTGCAAATTACCCTCTAACCATTCAATTCACATCTTGTAGTGTTTAATGTCTGTCTTTTTTGTCTTTTCTGTACATTAGTTCCTGCCAAATGCTTTCTTTGAAGAGAGAACAAAATAAATTCTGGCCACTAAGAAAGGCCAGACCTAATTCCATCTTCAAAATGTTCAAGTGATGAAATAGCATTTTACCCCTTTTGGGTCATAGTTATGGAAGGGAATGGAAAGTTTTCTAGTTCACGTAAACAATCCTATCAACCACACAAGGAAGAAAGAAGCCTGAGTAAATGCATCGGGTCTGACATTCTTAGAGCAGAGTTATTTTCAATATTGTAGCTGGGAGCAAACTAAGAATTTGCGTAGTATAGGTTGTTTTTACTCTTGGCAACCCTTAAATTCCTAGTTAAAAAAAAATTAAAAACATCTTTGAAGTCTTCTTCAATCCACTATCACCCTGAGCAAACACTATTTTGACGAGAGTGCAGTGTCAATGAATCATAAAGAAATGGATTAAATTTCTAATAAACTACTCATGAGTTTTAAAACTTAGATAGCAGTCTACTTCCTGCTGTTTCGAATCTTAAAGTTAAAAAAAGTTGTTGCAAGTTATGTGCCGATATTAAATTTCTTTCTGTTCTTTATCAAGCATTTCACATAAGAGACCAGAAGTCACTCTTCTGACTTTTGATTGGAGAAGTTTCACATAGCACTGCCTTTTTATTTTTCTTCCAGAAAAGCTGCCAGAAGTCTCTATGAGTCTGGCACAGTCATGTTGAATCTGCGTATAGATGTTCAAAGTGAGCACCTCTAAAAGAACATCATTAGTTACACCAACTACAGTTACAGTCACACCAGCTAATTTGGGGTGGACGTAGAAAAAGGGAAATCCTACAATTAGAATACCACTATTATCATTCAATAGGTTCCATGTTGTACGCCTGCTATTAACTTGTTGGATTGACTTTTCAAACCCAAGAAGCATTATGACATCCCCTTACCCTTTTTTTTTTCTGTCACTCAAGTAGCAGCTTCTCTCAGGTGATGATAATGGAGTGCAAATGTTCTGCTTTCTTTTTCCCAGGGTGAGAGAGTGAGAGAGAGAGAGAGAGAGAGAGAGAGAGAGAGAGAGAGAGAGAGAGAGAGCGCGCTCACTCAAGTAGCAGCTTCTCTCAGGTGATGATAATGGAGTGCAAATGTTCTGCTTTCTTTTTCCCAGGGTGAGAGAGTGAGAGAGAGAGAGAGAGAGAGAGAGAGAGAGAGAGAGAGAGAGCGCAATAATGGGATCACAGGAATGAGAATGAATGACAAAATGAAAAGGGGGAGGAGGGGAAGGAGTGAGTGCATGTAATGAGAGTGACAAATTAGTCACTGGAGGAGTCGAAGTGAAAAAGGACAGCTGTATAACACAAAAGTGCACAAGCACTGCTATCTCATTAGGGTTTACTAGCTGCAAGGAAATGGGGCGTGAGAGAAAGCCATGGCTCTGAGGAAGAGAGGAAGTCCTTCATTTATTATTTGGAGGGGTAGAGTTTCAGTGTTCTCAGCCTTCCCTTCCTCTCTCCCCTCCTCCTACCACCCAAAAAGCATTACTTATGCCTGATTTGCTTATTTCTCAAGATTCAGTGAGTAATTTTAATGTGCTTTGTGGATAAAGCTACCAATGTTATGGAGAAAGAAGGAAGAAAACAAATTTTTTTTTCGATAGTCCATCACTATTCTCTTGATTGAAATACACTTGGCCCTAAATTAGCTGATCAAGCATTACTGGCATTCCTAGTATGGGAGAACACATGGAAAATTAGCATTTTGTGTGACACTGCCTTTATAAGCAGGCTGAGAAAGCATCTATCGCTCTTGTGATTTAAGGAGCAATAAAATTCCACTATGCTCCAACACAGCTCCTCATATTTAATGCCACCTACTAGAAAGTTCCACATTACTTTCTCTTCAGCTTCCTTCTTCCTTTTAAATAATGGATTTTTAACTTGAATCCCCTGGGTGGTTTCAGGACACCCAGAACATTTTTACTTGGAAGACTGTTAAACTGTATTGACCAAAGAAAAAATAATATGGGGTGAGGGGAATGGGGTTAGGTGGCTGAGAACCAATACTGCTCACTGTAAAGAGGATTTTGGTGGAGGAAGAAATCAATTCATTATGTTACTCCATTTGACAGAAGTGGGATTACAGGTTGAGATGTTGAAGGAGGTCCGACTGGGCTCAACAGGGAATTGTTCAACAATGAAGCAGGGAGCTTCTGATTGTGGTGAAGTAAAACAGAGGTTAAATGCCACCCAGTATCAGCAATATTTCTTTTATTGGGTAGGAATACTCCCTGTCTCCAGAGATCCCATCCAATATCTGTTTATTCTCATCAATTACACCTTGTATGAAGAAACACCTTTCCAATATGGACTTTGCCTTAGTATAAACTTTCCAAAGTTCTCTAGCTCTGGAAGAAAAATTCTATTTAGGTTCCATTTTAAAATCTTACTGTTTAAACCATCTGACCTGGGACTACATAATTCTGTTGAAATACATAAAATGGCTTTTGTCACTGACTGAACCATAACAATCACTGAAAGCCATTCTGGGGGGAAATGTCAATGGCTTCACCCATAGTTTCAAATATGGTGTTTCCATTCAAGCAAATGGACCACACTCTTTCTAAACAGGAAAAATCTCAATATTTGAGTACAGTCAAACAAAATCCTCTCTCCTATTGTCATTTTGTATTGTATAGCATTTAAAATTCTGAAGTTAGATTAAGTATAAAAAAAAATTATTTGTAAAAGAATTGCAAAGTGAAAGTATTTTTAGGAGGAAGAGATACAATTTTACAGCCAAAATTTTTCTATATGACGTTGCTGGGTAATATAACAAACTAACAAATCCTTTCATATCATAAATCACAAAAACATGGTAAACATGAATTGAGAGGAAAGAGAATGCAAAATGCAGCTATAGAAATATTGCTTACGAAATGTTGCTCCAGGTTGAGAATAACCTGGGTAGCAGGGTTGGGACAACAGAATGTGAGGAAGTGAAACACAGGACAGTTAAATCTGTTTAGGTATGATTTGAGTCAGGGAATTGTGGCTGAACCCAGCTGGCTGAACCCAGGAGAAATTCAATAGATGGTATTTTTTTGAACACCAGTGGCATAATCGTTCTGCAATTTTGGCAAAGGCAAAGTTATTATAGGTATAAGGAGACGGTCATTCCTGAAAGGAAGATAAGAATCAAAGACAAACTGCTAATACCAAATTTTGGCTAAGACACAAAGAAAAAAAGATGGCAAATCCTTGAAGAAAAACTACATCTGTGTCAAAAGTGTACTTTAAATTGATTTAATGAGCAAGTTCTTGTCATTAACAGGATTAGACTGCATGCTACTGGAAAAATATGACACATACATAGTATTTGTTTTTCTGCTGAACAAATAGAGAATGGGGAGAAAAACAATAACAGGTACCATAAAACTTTCATTAATCTTGAAATATCATGTGCAATTCTCATGAGGCTGAGATATAGGCAGCTTTTGAACATGGTTAAGATTGACTAAACCACAATTTAAAATATTTTACATAGCTATATGAAACTAATAAATAGTAGCAATAGGTAGGCGTTAGATGATGAAGCTATTCAAGCACATTAGGCAAATAGACAATTGCCTACATTTTGACAACAGTGGCACATCTGCTCTACTTGGTAAGGTCTGCAAGACAGAGTAGAAAGAACAGAGGCTTTAGAATATAAAGGCCCTGACATAAGCTCCAGGTTTACCACTGACTAGGAGTGTGGTTGTATTCAGGAACAGTCACTATCTCTGATTTCCATGAGCTACAGTTTGTATATAAAGAAAGGGCCACATATGAAGAAAATAACAGCATGAGTATCTGTCTCATAGAGTTATTATGAAGATCCAATGGTATGGCATATGTGAAAACATTTTCTAAATTATAAAGTGCTATGAAATTGTAAGCTATGATTCATCAATAATCAAATACATCCACACATGTTTCCAAAAGTCAACTCAACTATAAAGGGCAACTTCAAACCCATGGTTGCAAACCAGCCATGTGCTATCACATTCAAAACTCAGTCATTTAGGCCTCTAAATATTCTGGGGATAGTGTTCATTTTTATTAAAAGGTTTGGTGAAGCCGTTAATTTAATAATAGGTTGTACTCTTTCCAAGATTAGTCATTAGGGTTTAACATTATATCACTGTTAGAATAAAGACCCTAAAACAGACAGCATTTAAAAGAAATGAACAAACTACAGTGGAAAAATATAATACCAATAAAACAAAATGAACTGCTTTGCTAGCGGACTTGTGTCTTTATCAATAAATCGTGTAAGTTCTTTAAGATTCATTCAAAAGTTAATGAATTTTTGGTTTGTGATTTAAGCAAAATATGTTGTTAAATCAGAAAGATGGTAAAAACCATTTGTGTATATAGAAAATCTCCCTACGGTCTAGTTACCTAGCAATATTGAGGGTCATAATTTGGATAGTATTTTAGGAATGGCCATTAAAAACAAAATATATCATTGTTAGTAAGTTTCAATACAACTTGTTCTGCATGTCTATCTTAACAACCATAAGAAATCACATCATTTTTTAATTTCCTGGAGTCCTTTAAAACGCAAATTGTTTTTGAGTCTAGTACTTTTCCAGTTCATTGACAACTAAGGCTATGAAGTGGAGACAATTATAATGTAAGTCTTAATTCTCTGGGCTTGGATGACTGACAGGTCCCAGGTGCTCTCATCGAGAGATGATATTCTCCGGGTGGCAGAGCATGGGTCCAGGGTAGATTTCACAGGCAGTTAGGCTGATGGCTCTACAATTGCTTCCTGGTCTGTCACTCGCCTGCCTGTTGATGGGTTTCAATGGGCTCTCCAGGTCCCCTTCGGTGTAATTTATTCTTGACTTCTCTTTGATCCTGAGGTAATGGAGCATTTTATCAATTTTAGTGAATAGGGTTTGATCAGATTTTTTTTTTTCAGAAGATCAACATTCTCAGCTGTTTGGTCAGGGAAAGCAGGAAAGGAGGTGAGGCAGAAGGCCTCTTTCCCTGTCTCTGGATGCTTTTTATGTTAACCTTTATAATGCGTTCCAGGTGGCATTCCTCTAGTAGTCCGAAAGAGAAAGTTTTAAAACAGCAATGCTCACTTAACCCTATTTAGAATGAAAGGCCCCTTATCAGAGGTCCACTGGCAAGGGATCTGGATGTTGAGTTTTTGTAACCTTACCTTTGTTGTGGCAGTGTGATTTGGGCCATTTCAGAATCCCTTTCTGAGTTTTAATATAACTTATTAAGTCAGCAGGATATATTTATCCAGTCATCTCCAGGATAAAAGGAGAGTGAAATGGTAAGCTCCAGAAAATTCAGTTATTCCCGATATTGAGTGTTGGCAGATAAATTACTGTGCTGTGATTTGCTTCATCAAAGAGAGAAAAAAAATTTTTTTTTAATTTTCAAATTAAGGGCAATTATTAGAAAGCTACACTGCCACAAAATTTAATTAGATTTATCCTTAGCTCTTCATTAGCATTCATGAAACTTTAAATTGTGATACGTCTTAGAAGAAATGGAGGAGCTGAGTTTATCTATTAGGAAAAAAAAAAGGAGTTATTTACTTTAAAATACTGCTCATAAGATGGGTTAAGACCCTATGTCTGGGCTTTGAAGTGGAATATTTCTTTAAAATATTATAAATAAGAAATCGAAGCCTCTAAAATTCAGTGAATACTATTTTGTCGATCTCACCTTATTTAAGTACATTAAGTTTTCTGAAAGAAGCAATAATACTGACAATATGTAGTGGATTTTTTGAGACAATTCTGATTTCATGCTATTTCATCTTCTTATATAGGTTATTTATTTAAAGGTGTAATACATGCAATTTAATGTCAAATTTAAAAATAAGCCCCCTGCTAACTCTATGTATTTATGGAATGCCTACTTGTGCTCAATAAATGTGGTGTTTGGTACAGAGACTACAGAATTGAATAAAACACTCGTCCTCACGGGTTTTCTTTAAGTTTTGTCTTCAAAAGCATGGCTACCACGACATTTCTAAGTCTTCTTTTCTCTGGATGTTTATTCTTTGTTCTGGCTGCTAGAAAATCAAATTAATAGTCCATGACTAGCATCTGTCCAGAATTATATTGCATGTAATTTTATTATTCCTACCTACTGTTTTAGTCTTATTTTTATGCTCATTTCATTTATTTAAAACTAGTACTCTCACAGGCTGCCTAATATTACATTTTAAAGTGAAATGTGGCAACCATAAATAAGGAAAATAATAAATACATTGTTTTTCTCTCCCATCGAGCATCTATAAGACTGAACAGGGGCTTCCCTGGTGGCGCAGTGGTTGCGCGTCCGCCTGCCAATGCAGGGGAACCGGGTTCGCGACCCGGTCTGGGAGGATCCCACATGCCGCGGAGCGGCTGGGCCCGTGAGCCATGGCCGCTGAGCCTGCGCGTCCGGAGCCTGTGCTCCGCAACGGGAGAGGCCACAACAGAGGGAGGCCCGTATACCACAAAAAAAAAAAAAAAAAAAAAAAAAAAAAAAAAAAGACTGAACATGCAGTGAGTTTTCAATAAATCAGTGTTGATTGATTGATTAGTCATAAACCCAATATTTTTCACTAAGTAGTAGGTTTTATGATTGTTGGTGTTTTGTTACGTATGGTTAGGAAAGAAATTTTTTCCAAATATAGGCCTCTCTTTTGTGAAAGAATTGTTCTGCCCTCAGATTTCCACAGCTGGGATAGTTTTACAAGAACTAGAATGGGAGGGTACCTCTGCTTCTTCCCTGTAAAGCTCTGTCTTAAAGATGGAATGTGGCCAACTGAATCCCTACACATTGAATGCTCAACTCTTTTCCCACACAATTTCTTATGCTTTCTTCACCAGGACTGATTATTTATTAGCCAGGTGAATCACAGCAAGAGGATGGGATAAGACATTTTAAAGTTTCAAATATAGACTCACAATACTGTAGAATAACACAATGAAGACAGTGCTAATAATGAATATGGCAAACAATTCCCATTGCCTGTACCGTTGCTGAATAAGTGAATGGATAAACAGGACTTTTACAGACGAGTCTCTAGTGAAGTGATATTTCAGAGGGTGTTCTGATGGATGTACACATGTATACTATAAGCCTTCTTCCTGTATTGAATCACTACTACTTTCAAGATACTACGTTGAATACATAGTTGAATTATGACCTAAATTCTGATCTAGAACTTGCCCTCAAACTGTAAACAACAAACTATGGGGGAGACAGAAATACCACAGTCAAATACTTACATAATTTTAAGTTCTACAAGGAGAAACAAAGAGTAATGAGAGTCAAAGCTTATGTAGCATTATTTATGGGCCAGGAAAATTTTAAGTACCATAAACGTAGTAAATTATTTCAATTTTATGAGAACTCTTCGAGATATATAATATTATTAACATCATCTCTATCTTACAAAAGACAAAAAGAAAGTAGAAGTTTAAATTTACTGCCTAAAGTAGAAATAAAGAAGGAAATTAAAAAAAAATATTATTTGGGGATCTAGGGCATTTTATAGAATAAATAAAATTGGGGTTGGGGCCGGATCATGAAGCATCTTACATAACAGACCATTTAATATTTAATTTCACAAATATTTATTAAGTACTTCTAAGTACCAAGAACTGTCTTAGGAACTGGTGGATGTAGCAATGAACAGTGATATTATGGACATAATTTCCTCAGTGCCATGCTGCCTTCTCCAGGTTATTTTAATTTTGTTCTATCTGAAATTAAGTATTTTATCCTCTATGTGTACAGTGTTTCTCCTTTTCTTGAGGTCAATTTTACAGAGTTGCAATCTCTTAGGTGGGCAATGAATGCTTATGGAGTAAATCAGGGGAAGTTAATGAAAGTTAAAGGCAGATTTAACCGTCGGGGTTTTGTACTTGCTACTCTCTTATCCTAAGTCCCACGTCTGCCAGTTATTTGCTTAGCAAATTTCCTCATCTCCATTAAGTAATTTTTTAATCCCTGCTCTGATCATGTATTATTTAATGGTGTAACCTACCCCTCTCTTTCACCTGTCCAACACTCTTGTCCTTTACTCTGTTCTACTTTCTCTTTTCCTGCAGTATGATCATTGTACAAGTTATTTAATTTTTTTATGTATGATGTTTGATACCTTTTGTCTGTCAGGCCCCTTTAGAAAGTAAGTTCTATGAAGGCAACTGTTCATTCATGTATCCAAAGTGCCTAGAACATAGCTGATACTCAACATGTTTATTGAATAAATGAATACATGACTAAAAAAACAGAAAGTAAATGTCAGCGGGAAAAAATAGTGTCCTCTCCCACTGTTGTTTACTTACTATTGCTTACAACACTGTTTCAAGACAAAAACTCAAGAGAGGACAGATAAAGTTAAAACAAACAAAGGTGATTCTGCTGTGGCAGCCTCTTCAAATTCAAGTCTAGGGTCTAGATCCGAATCTAGACAAGCCTGAAAGAAAGTATCCACTGTAAATTGTATCAATAGTGGCAAGAGTGTAAGAGTTGGAACACAGTGATAAGTTAATTCACTTCTTTTATTTTTGATGTCTGTTGGTAAATATTGTGAATGAATACTGCCAGGATTTTCAGTAAGGAGTACATGCAGGGACTTGTAAAGAGCAAAGTCTGCAATTTTTAAAGAGACATTTGGTTTATTAATAGGACATTTACAGAAGCCTCCAGAAGTGCTCATTACCAATGGGAAGGATTTGAGCTGAGATTCAAGATAAAGTCTCAGTCACATTAGGTTGGCTGCAATCCTGTTCATATTCAGACAACATTTTGTTCCCTGGTCTCAAAGGACAAGGAGCCACAGAGCACAAATATATCCCAGACTCAGAAAACATATCTAACATAAGGATTCATTCTGAGCACAAGGGGCTAGGCATTTCTTTAATGAAAAAAGGCAAGAATATGATATCATCTTCAAATATTTCCTACTTAAAATATATAAAATTCTTTAAAAAATGGAGGAAGTGGATTAACCTATGAAATCAAATAAAAATATCAGAATATATTTCCATAATGGAACAGGTACAATTAGCAGCCCCTCAAGGATAGATTTCTATGCAATTCAACAAATACTTATAGTGATAAATTACATTAATGTATCAATTTAGACAGTGCCTATTTAGATTATAGAGTCTAATTATACAAGTTGAATATGTCTGGATTTCACTGCTTGTTTATCAGGTGTGAATTCTCTTTCTTTTTAAAGCCAAATGGAACTGAAATGGAACTGAGAACATCTGAACAATATGCTCTGAGTTTGTAGTTAGAAATGTCAAATTTACATTTTGACTAAATTAAGCAGTTTCAGTTTTTAAAGTATTTATATAAACAACATGTCAATAATTCTTAAGTTATGAGTTTAATTGTAAATGAATGAAACAAAGTGGATAGCACAAAAGTATACCAAAAATATCTGAATCATAATAGCTAAAAATGTAATTGTTACAATTCTGTGCAGATTCTACTATTTTTAAGACTTTCACCTGACAATTAACTATAGGAAGTTATACAACTTTAATATGTAATTTTATCTGAAGTATTAAAGTATTTTAAAGGAAAATGAGAGGATATCATAGTTACTTAACAGGAATACCAAATAAGGAAGCATTTTGGGTCTCACTGCAAAATAGGCACAGCTGCACATCAGTGCAGTTTAATAGCAACTACAACTAGTATTTTACTATTAATTCTGTCTGCTGCACAATGCTATAAAGTTCCTACTATGCAAGCATATCCATAAAGTTTTAAAAGTTGGCTATTTTCAATAAGAATATTTCCTGTCAATACACATTAGCAATGTGTGGAGTTCAATTATAGATATTTTTCCTTTTAAAAATAACCTTCCTTCAGTGTTATCACGATTAATTTTGCTTATTGTGAGCCCATAGACAACACTAAATTGTGTACTGATAAATATTTGAGTCATCACTATTTTTCCAATAACTAGACTATAAGACAGTATGCACTGCAATTATCCCCCACTCTTATCCCTTATATATGTTTGTATACCAAAGTAGATATAAATTTACTACCTGTCAACACCCAGGGTGCTTATGAGTTTATACTTTGTTGGGGATACCTTGACAAAAAAGTGTGATTTGCAATAACTTTAATATGGAGTCAAGTCTAATGTGTACGTAATTTTATGAACATTGTCATCTAGCGTAACAGTACATAACTAAACGTTTTCTTTAGTTTATGAAGTAAATAGTATGCAATGCTCATGTGCCACAAGAAATAGTTTACTTTTTTCCTTTTAAACTACATGTCATCAAGTTATTTTTTTTCAAAGAGAAGGTGAAAATATGTTGAAGAAAGGCAACTGCTTCTCTGCCTCTGTATAAGTGGACCCTGGTCAAATGTTTGTTGACTGCTGCTTCAGATAATAGTCTTTATTGGATTTAGTGATGTATTTTTCCACAACTTCTTGTGTTTTATACACATCCTCCAGTTGCATCCCAAAATATAAGACCAATTCTGTTGTTGCCGAAAATATAAGAAGGTCTCCATCATGGTTCAAGACTCAACATCAAGTAGGCTTTGATGAGCAAGACTCAGGCTTTGATCAGCAAGACTCAGACTTTGAACCTAACTTCCAGGGAGGCAATTGGAAGAGGAAGAAGAGAGCATGCTGAGTGCTGACATCCCTGGCCCTTTTACATTCATTTTATATCTCACAACCCTAAACTAACGGAACTCATCTGAGATCCCTTGACTTCTCAGTGGCCAAATTCAGAATGGAAGCCAGAATGATCTGAGCTGATGCCCATGCTTTTTACTGCACCGTGCTACCTCTCCTAAGATCTGCTCAGGCCATTAGGACACTGACATTACGTGTGATCAAATCCTCCCCTTTTATCCCAGTTCTAGTAACTACATCCTTGCTTTGTTGCTTCTGTATAGAAGCCCTGCCTCAGATTCCCACTGCCTTTCCACCTTTTCATAATAAGGAGGACATAAACCAATTAGCCCATAAAGTAGAGAAATTCAGTTAGAAAACAAAAAGCCTATGATGCAGACACCTATGATACTGACCTCTAGTCAACAGGCAGTGTCTTCTGTCATCCATAAGGCAAAGGCAGGCATCAACATCATCTAATATGTCATAGTAAATGGGGGAATTATTTGGTACCAGGGGTGAAATCAGGTTTGTGCCACATAACATAATTAATGTAAAGGGAAAAATAATGAATTTGAAGGGATGCCATACGGCAGGCCATAACCCACTCACATCATGCATTCTATGAAGAAGTAACTGTTTTCTGGTTGGTGCCCAAGGTTATTTCAGAAGATTTCAGCATCTCTTCTTGAAGCCCAAATGTTAAGTCCATGCAGAAGCCATGAGCTTCAGTGTCTGGACAAAGGGACTTTTAAAGTTTCATACCATCCTTAGACTTTCTTGCACCAGCTGTGAAAATCAATTAACTCTGGTGAAAGCCGAGCTGCTCTATGTTCTCAATAATGAAAAGGGCCAACTGCACATAGCAATTTTCTCTGTCCTCACAAATACAAATGGGGACCTTGAATCTTTTTTCACTGCTCCATGGAATTGCCTTTAACTTCGATTTTGAAAGTCGCCAGACATGCCAGGAGATTAACACAGAAGACTCTTTGGGGCAGCAGGAAAATTATACCATTGCACAGCAGTGACATTTGTGACTCCCTCAGGCTGGTATGCAGCCACCAGACAGTCAAAACAAACACCTCCCAAACACACTCCAGAACTCAACTCCCCCTCTCCTCTGCTCCCTTAATACAAATGGAAATTGCTGATGGTACCTCATCAATTTTAAAGGCCCAGTCAGTAGCTCAGATAATGCTTCAAGAAAACAACAGTAAGAAAATGCTAGTGTAAAGCTGGACAGGGAGGAGACCACTGAGATAATAAGTGAGCACTGGGAAATACCAGAAGGGCAGGGGTTCACTCAATGGGTGAAAAGATTTGAGATTGCTCCTTACCATCCTGTCCTCTGTGGAAGGGTAGCCACTTCTGGAGAGGAGGAATAGAAAAGAAGCCCCTCTCCATCTCATCCTCTGTAACGCTGCCATCATCATGCTCATCATCAACTGCTTTCTCTATAAAATAATGACCTCACAGTAAACTCTTCACTCAGTTCAGCAGGGCTTCTCAGCCTTGGCACTACTGACTTATTGGGCTGAGTTAACTGTTGGGAAGTTGGAGGGACCACTCTGTGCGTTGTAGGATGTATAGCAGCGTCTCTGACCTCTACTCACTAGCTGCCAGTCCTCAACCTCTCCAAGTTACAATAACGAAAAATGTTTCTAGTCATTGTCAAATGCACCCTGGGGGGCAAATTCACCCTAGTTAAGAATCAATGTTACATTGATGCTTCTTTTAAGTCCCCAGAGAACAAAAATATTAGAAGACTCAAGGAAAATTCATGCTGTTAAAACTGTTGAGTATGTACCTAAACTGCGTCTGATACATACTGGCTCCATATTTATAATGCAATTAATCAAAAGGTAACTGGCTTTTATTACAAGCCTTTAAATGCACATGGAGATAGAAAACGAGATAAACAAGGTTTCATTTTTAAAACAATTAAATTCAAAGACATTGCTTGTTTGCTTATATATTATTAAGATATTTTGTCTCACATTATAACCGATGCTGCAATTCTCGCATATATTGTCTCATTTGTCTCACAGGTGAGAAAAATCAAATTAGTTCCCAGGGCCTCCCTGGTGGCGCAGTGGTTGAGAGTCCGCCTGACGATGCAGGGGACTCGGATTCGTGCCCCGGTCCGGGAAGATCCCACATGCCGCGGAGCGGCTGGGCCCGTGAGCCATGGCCGCTGGGCCTGCGCGTCCGGAGCCTGTGCTCCACAACGGGAGAGGCCACAACAGTGAGATGCCCGCGTACCGCAAAAAAAAAAAAAAATAAATAAATAAAAAATAAAAAATAAAAAATTAGTTCCCTTTTTTATTTTGCAACCAGATGCAGTAAGTTTAAATGACTTGTTAGAGAGCAAATGTCAAGCTTTTTAAAATAAAAGTAATGCCTTTTTCTACACAACAGTCTTTCTATGTACTTAAATAAGACTCATATTTTGTACCTTAAAGTTAATAAAATTTAAGTATTTTAATTAAAAGTGAATTATAAAGGAAGAATGACTAGATGAAGCTTAGATTCTTCCTTTCTCAGTTAAAAGTAATCAACAACTACCATGAGCAAGCCACTGTATTCATGGATGCTGAAGGCACAGAACAGTCGATTTTGAAGGGGATTATGGTCAGGTTTAGCAGTGAATAGTGAGGACCACATTCAACAGAATGTGGTAGATTGCAGTACTACAATGGTTACAATGACTACAAATTCCTCCAACAACTGTATGCATAATACCCTTGATCTTGCAACTCCTCCAAGCTAATGATAAAGCTTATGTATTTTTCTACTCTCTAAATCTGGACTTGGCCATGTGACTTGCTTTGTCCAAGAAGTCATTAGAAAAAATAGCAAAAGTAGAACTTGAAAGTGCTTCTACATGGGGAGTTGCTCTCTCTTTGAACTCTGTAACCATGACCATGGAAATGAGCCCAAGATAGCTTGCTGGATAATGAAAGACACATAGGCAAGTCATTGCTGTGGTCCAAGGTGACATAATGCCAACTTCTCACCTGTGAAAGAGAAATGCTAGACTAACAAGCCCAATCACTGTCTGCCCAGAAAGATGGCATGACTTAGGCCGGACCAAAAGAACTGCCCAGAGGATGCACAGGATCAGGAGATAATAAAGTCTTTTTTGTCTTAAGCCATTACGTTTTGGAGGTATTAGTAGCAGAAAAAGATAACTAATGTACTTACATAAGTAGTAAGCTTTAAACTACATAAGCTGGCAAGCAAACTACTATAACCAAGTTGGAGATCAAAATGAGTCTGTTGGGGCTTCCCTGGTGGCGCTGTGGTTGAGAGTCTGCCTGCCGATGCAGGGGACGCGGGTTCGTGCCCCGGTCCGGGAAGATCCCACATGCCGCGGAGCGGCTGGGCCCGTGAGCCATGGCCGCTGAGCCTCTGCGTCCAGAGCCTGTGAGTCTGTCACATGGTCACATTGCCTTTCGTTTAAGTGATCCATGAGAGAAATACAAGTTTGTTGGGCGAATTTCTATAATAGGCTGAAGGTAATTACTGAAGAATAGACACTATATAAATTCATACATATTATGTTGCTCTTAAGCTATAATCTTCACCATCATCATCATCATCACACCACTTACTCTGAGACAGGTACTGAGCGTTTTACCTGTCTCATTGTCCTCGTCATGGGAAAAGATAGTAATACCCACTACCTAGAATTATTATAAGGAGGATATTTGACTCAAGGAGTTGGTTACTTGTCCAGAATCCCATAGCTGATAATTATCAAAGTTAAGATTCGAACCCAGGCCTTAATAACATCATAGGTCGTGTTCTCAGTCACTACTCTCACAATCTTGTTTCAATTGATCTGTGTCTCCTTAAACTGAATTTTGTCATAGTTTTCCATCTACCAATTCATTCATCCACTTAGGCATGAATGGATGCATTCAACAAACTTAAGTGCATAATATGTGCTAGATGTTATTAATGAAAAGTTAACAAGATAAGATACTATACCAGCTCCTGTAAAGCTGATTTAACTTACCTACTCTTAGCCCTCCACCTCCTACCTCCTTCACACCACCTATTCAGAAATAAGTTTCTTTCTCTGTTTTTTTTTAAACACATTCACAGAGATTTTCTTTTAGAATCATAATAGACTTTTATAGCTTGTGGTAAGTCAAGGTTCTCCAGAAACCAGAACCAATGATATGTGCCATATATACATATATATATATATATATATATATATATATATATATAGAGAGAGAGAGAGAGAGAGAGAGGAGGAGAGAGAGATGATAAGAAATTGACCTATTTACGGAGGCTGAGAAGTCCCATGATCTGCCATCTGCAAACTGGAGGCCCAGGTATGCTGGTGCTGTCCTTCTAGTTCAAACCTGAAGGCTTAATAGGAAGCAGGGGGTCTAATGTTGTAAGTCCCAGTTTGAGTCCAAAGGCTCCAAAACCAGGAACACTGATATCTGAGGGCAAGAGAAGCTGGTTGTCCCAACTCAAACAGAGACAGCGAATTTTCCCTTCCTCCACATTTTTGTCCTATTCAGGCCCTCGTTGGACTGGATGCTGCCCACTTGCATTGGTGAGATGGATCTCTTTACTGTCTACGATTCAAATGCTAATCTTTTTCCAGAAACATCCTCACAGGTACACCCAGAAATAACGTTTTACCAGCTATCTGGGCATCTCTCAGCCCAGTCAAGTTAACACATAAAATAACCATCAAAGAGCTACGGAAGACCTTTAGGGACAATGCAATACAACCCAATCAGTGATCAGATTAGGTTAGGAAACAGAACTCCAGAGAATTTATAACTTCAACAAAATGAATCACATGTGTGTGTGTCCACCCATGTGCGTTTGTGGTATCCACATACACAAACATCAGGGAACATTTTCTGAGAAAATTGAAAAAGGAAAAATTTTAATCTCACTTAGCAGAGTGAGAGCACACACAGCAGCCATTATTTTCAAAAACGGAATCAGATCTATGGATACAGAGCCATCCTCTGTTCCAGATGTCATTGGAGCTATTTTACATAATTATTTCCTTGAAATCTCACAGTCACTTGTAAGGTAAAGAGTGGAAAAAGAACGGCAGCATGGGTACAGAGCTCCTACTCCAAATCCTGAGCTCTCTACACTGCCTTCTAACTTATTAAACACATCTAGAATGGATAAACAATGTCCTACTGGATAGCACGGGGAACTATATCCAATCTCCTGGGATAAACCATAATGGAAAAAAATATAAAAAGAACATATATATATGTATGTGTGTGTGTGTATAACTGAGTCACTTTGCTGTACAGCGCAGATTGACACAACATTGTAAATCAACTCTACTTCAATAGGAAAAATAATAAAGTAAAGGTATTATTTTGGCGGGAAAAAAAACCATCTAGGCAGGTTACCTTTAAAGTCATGTCAAGGCATTCCCACAAATGTATCTCTGACTCTGACCAAAAAAGGATGCAGACAGTAAGCCACAGATGAGCATTCAATACTGGCTTATGTTTCATGAAGGAAGACTAACTGGTGTATTAACAGTTTAGCACGCTCTTTAGGATATGATATAAAATCCACACATTCCTTTTTATTTAAATCATAGAATCCAGTTTTATAAAATAGTGCTAATGCAAGAACATTTCATAAAACCTCAACATTTTATACTCTGTATGTTCTGTCAGTGGCTAAGCGCGCTGATACTCTCAAACACCAGCATCCATACTTGAGATTAAAGATTTTATTTAGTGCTTGCTTCGGCAGCACATGTACTAAAATTGGAACGATAGAAGATTAGCATGGCCCCTGCGCAAGGATGACACGCAAATTTGTGAAGCGTTCCATATTTGTACAGCCACTATGGAGAACAGTATGGAGGGTCCTTAAAAAACTAAAAATAGAACTACCATACGACCCAGCAATCCCACTACTGGGCATATACCCTGAGAAAACCATAATTCAAAAGAGTCATGTACCACAATGTTCAGTGCAGCTCTATTTACGATAGCCAGGACATGGAAGCGACCTAAGTGTCCATTGACAGATGAATGGATAAAGAGGATGTGGCACATATATACAATGGAATATTACTCAGCCATAAAAAGAAACAAAATTGAGTTATTTGCAGTGAGGTGGATGGACCTAGAGTCTGTCGTACAGAGTGAAGTACGTCAGAAAGAGAAAAACAAATACCATATGCTAACACATATATACGGAAACTTAAAAAAAAAAAAGGTTATGAGGAACCTAGGGGCAGGACAGGAATAAAGACGCAGATGTAGAGAATGGACTTGAGGACACGGGGAGGGGGTAGAGTAAGCTAGGATGAAGTGAGAGAGTGGCATGGACTTATATATACTACCAATTGTAAAATAGATAGCTAGTGGGAAGCAGCTGCTTAGCACAGGGAGATCAGCTAGGTGCTTTGTGACCACCTAGAGGGGTGGGTTAGGGAGGGTGGGAGGGAGACGCAAGAGGGAGGGGATATGGGGATATATGTATATGTATAGCTGATTCACTTTGTTATACAGCAGAAACTAACACACCATTGTAAAGCAATTATACTCCAGTAAAGATGTTAAAAAAATTAAATTAAATTAAAACATAGATAAACAACAAGGACCTATTCTACAGCACGAGGAACTCTACCCAATATTTTGTAATAACCTGTAAGGGAAAAGAATCTGAAAAACAACATATATATGTATATATAACTGAATCACTTTGCTGTATCTGAAACTATCACAATAGTGTTAATCAACTATACTTCAGTTTAAAAAAATATTTGTGCAAAAAAAAAGATTTTATTTAAACCAACAAATTATCATTTTTTACAACAAAAGTGTAACGTAAGTGATTTGTGAATTGCAAATTGATCTTCCCTGCTGGGAGCCATAACTAGTTTTAGAGCTTTTGCTAGAACAGGCCACATATAAATATGTGACTATTAAATAATGCCCAGGTCTTGATGACATAATTTATTCTTCTGACACAAGCTGTTTTATTTTCTATCCACCTGTTAAGTGTTCTGTTGTAGTAAACCAAGGAGAATGAATCAAACATGACACAAACTCCAGCTCCTATGGGTAGACTGGGGCAAACCTTGGATAATATGTTTCATTTAAAGCACTGACAAGCAAAGATTTCCAAGGTCTGTAAATCACTCCAGTGGTTGCTAATTGGGACTACAAACATTTCACAGGACATGTTATAAGAATTGTTTTTCCCACTTAAAGCTTCTCAAGAGCATATGAGAAAATGCCTCAGTATAGTCAGCAGGTGTTCTGAAGATTCCATAAAACAGCTACTAGTATGGAATCTTCCAGGTAGGTAGAACTTTGACCAGCATCTTCTGAAATGCTTTTCTCAGGCCTGGTGCATAAGGGTGTGTTGTGTGTGTGTGTGTGTGTGTGTGTGTGTGTGTGTGTGTGTGTGTGTGTGTGTGTGTGTGTGTGTGTGTGTGTGTGTAAGAAACAGACAGACATTAAGTGCATATACTGCCAAGTTTGTAGAAGCTACGTTAATCCCTTGCATGTGGACGTGCCTGCCAATTTATTAAGCAATGCTTGGTCTTCTTAATCTTATTTTTTTGCAGTTTGAACTTTGTTTCCCCACATTACAAGCATTATTTTAAAAACAAGAATGCAAGAATGCTTTTAAGCTCTGACCCCACCGCACATCCTCTCTGAGTCTACATACAATCAGAGAGTCGAAAGCATTGTCTTTTTGATTAAAAAAATATTACCCTCTATTAACTTTCCTGTCAAAGGGAGACATTTAACTCAGAGTACATAGAAAGGCAGTATTAGCCATTAGTAAATTATCAACTCTGATCCTGGGATGGTAAACAAATTATTTTGTGCATGCCTCTAATGAGAGTAGACAAAAAGAAATATTTCTGTTTCATCTGTGCTTCTAACATGACTCCATGTGTGCAATTTGATGTGGTCTCATTGCATTGTGGTGAATGTCACCATCTGAAACAGAACTCCAGGAAAGGAATGGCACTTCGAAAGACAAATACTTATGTTGCTTCATTGTGTACTTTTGCCCATATGAAGTGATTAATAATAATATCCTTCTATCACTCACATTCTACAGTTTACATTCTGCATCCAGGAATGAAAAAAAAGTAAAGAATTAAGGAAAAAAATACATAATGGCAGCTTATCATATAAGTAGTTTCTCAACCTTGAGTCCCGTTTGGAATATCCAAGTTGGTCCTGCACTACTAGTTAAAAATGCTATTTATTTAAATTGACATTTAAAAATATATATATTTATCTCAAATGTATATTTATTCATTTAAAGATAAATATATTTTTGCATTAATAAATTGAATCGAATTTTGCACCAATATATGTAACAAAATACCAAACACCTAACAAAAAATGTAATAAAGACAATGCTAGCAGGTTCATCCAAAAAACAATTTAAAAATTAAAGATGAGCCATGAAATGCAAGTAATATACATTAAGCTAAATTTCACTTTAATAATGATTTTACATGCAAAGTATAATTTAATTGCTATAATAATCCATCAAATAAACATCATTAACCATATTTTAACACATGAGGTAACTATGATCCGGAGAAGTAAAATGATTTGTCAAAGATCGTGTGTGGAAGAGCCAGGACACAAACCTGGGTTAATTTGACAAGAAGTCCCAGACTCTGATTTTGTGAGACTACTGGAATGCCCCGATGAATTTCCTGGCTTAAACTGATTGAATCTGCCATATTATTTGCCACGTCTCATCATAACCCTATCTTATTCCTTGTCCCCAAGACATTAAACAATAAGAATTAGTTTTTATCTGAAATATGGTTAGATTTTCCATAATCTAGATTTTACCTAGAACTTTAGAAGTATATGTATTTCAGATATTGAAATACCCTGTCAGATGATAGACTGGAGAATGCACTTTGCAAGTCTGAAGGAAAAATTTTCTAGAAGTGAAAATGGGTAAGTTGGCTAGAGTCAGGAAGACAGAGAAGCTGCTTTAGAGGAAGAGGTCCAGGTAAAAGGGAGAATTCAGGGCGTGGCAGCAGGTGAAGAATCTGAGAGTAGGTAAAGGGTTGTGTTATCTTCCTGTGAGAAGTAATTTGTCTAGATTGTTCCCAGCCCTAGAGATTAAATTCTCTCTGATAAAACCTGAGAGTGATGTGGGATTTCAACCTAAACCCATTCTAGGAATCTTCTCTACAGGTACCTATAGAGAGCAAAGAGCAACTAAATTTCTGAAGCTCTTCCAAGCTGATAAATCCTTAAATAAGGAGAGCAAACATAATAAAGGATTTAAATGCTCCACATTTTAATAATATTCTTTACTTCAGACTTGTACGTTTTGTAGGTGTTTTAAAAGCCAGTCATTCAATAATTTATTCAAACATTCCTTAGGAATCAAAGCAAGAAAAACAATCAGAAAAGTAGTGCTTCTATACTGCCTGGGGTGAAATCATATTTTAAATGCACATTCCTTTTACAAACTTGGTTACAAATACATTTAAAGACTGCATTTTTGGAAAACCAATGCTGTATTATAGCAAGTTAGTATTTAAACCCTTCTGCATAGGATTTACCAGGTCATGTGGGATGAGGTGAAGGATGTTTTATATCCCTGAAATCATCCATAGTAATGTACATAATTACATACCGAAGAAAATGTCCATAATAATTTATTTTAAAGGGAAAATACATTTTGTTTCTCTATTAAAATACAAACATAATGAGCTTCTATATTTGGGTCATGAGAAATACTTACATTCCCGCAAATCAGTGTTTTCCGAAGTGTGCTCTAGGACCTATCTATATTAAAATTGCCTGGGGTATTATTGCAACTGCAGCTCTTTGAGCTTCATCAGAGACCTACTGAATCAGACTCACTTGAGTGGGAGTCTATTTTTAGGGTCTGTAAGTGATATTTATTTATATTAAAACTTAAGAATCTCTATAAAGATAAGATCAGGATGAAATGTAGTCTGTTACCTCTTCCAGTCATTTTTTTTTCCCCAAGGTGAAATTAAAAGAATATGAATCTCAATAGGCAAAAATAGTCATGGTGCTGTAAGACTGCTCTTTACCAACTCCTTCCCCTCCCACTGACCTGAATGGCAGTGGTGATTTCAGTAGCTAATGACCTTATTATGTATCATGATAGGAGTGGTCTTAGTCTTTTCACTTCTGCGCATTTCTGCAACAGTCACTTCTCTGCCACTATCCGATGCACGGTCCCTGACGAGAAGCTTATGCATAATAGCCTTGGCTCATTAGAC
This sequence comes from Physeter macrocephalus, assembly GCF_002837175.3. NCBI lineage: Eukaryota > Metazoa > Chordata > Mammalia > Artiodactyla > Physeteridae > Physeter > Physeter macrocephalus. Next base: position 164,313,502 of record NC_041224.1, read on the forward strand.
CCCAAGTGGGACCATGAGTAAGACACACTAAAAGATCCAAGGACTGGCAAGTTTGCAAACATTTGCTCTCTTATTCTCTCCTGGAATTATAAAGAGGGGAAAGCAATTTACATAGGATTTCAAAAAGCTGTATCCTTCTTGAACTTGCACCTCTGTACTATCTCTGATTTTCACATACTTGGGCTTTTTAAAGAGGGCACAATGATAAGTCATCCACATATGGTACACACATTTTTTTAAAGAATGTATTTCACTAGCTTCAACTCTTTTTGACAGAAGGGAAGAACGATCAAATGATATTCATTATTCGGCAATAGTGTGATCTCCAAGAAGGCAGTTACTTAAAAGCCGAATGCAGCTTTGTTCTAATTTTCTGTGACAGAATCAGCTTATAGTACATATGAAGGAACATAGCAACTAGATAGTTCATATACACTAATGACGATGAAATTTAAACCTTTATCTTATAGTGACCCTCCCGAGTATTCTTTAATTTCTTTATATACTTATTCAACAAACATTTATATAGGGCCTCTTTTATTCCATCTATTATAGTGGGCACTAAGAATAGATTCACTGCCTCTTTTGTGTGTGAACCCATAACAACAAACTGCTAAATGGACAAAAGATCTTTAATCCAGGTCACAAAGCATGAATCTAGTCCACTCGATTTTTTAGTCCTCAAGAAGAAAATTGGAAATATCATGACAGCATCTTATGTAAAAAGCAGTGAGGGGGCTTTAAATTAATTGTTCATGCAATGACATCTCATTTTGTCTATTTTATACAACTCAATTTTTATGGCATCTTTTGATCTATGATTTGGACACATGCCATGCTGTTAGACACAAATGATAAAATGTGGCTTCTGTAAAATTATAAATGATCCAAATGGCCATCCAAATGTTATGGCTTACACAAACTATAAGAGCAACAAGTTGTTTATCCTTTGCTTGGGCTAAAGAATGAGTAAAAAGTGATGGGGAAACGGTAAGTAAGAGAAGTCAGAGTTTAATTGAGTTCCATTTACACAGAAGGCCCTAGGCACCCAGAGCTGCCTGAGGTTCTACAGATCTCTGTTCAGTTCCATGGGGAGGCTAAGCCTTTTACTCTCTTGTTGCTGTTCTTCCTGATTTCCGGTGGCTTGGTTTCCCCTTGTTTCTACTGCACACCAAGCGTTGAAAAATGGCAATGATAATTTGTAGTACTGGTTCTCTATTGTCTTTCTTCTCCTCTACCTGTTCGATCAGTGACATTCATTGCTTCAACAGGTTAGTAAATTAGGGGAAAAGGGGGGGTATTAGAACAGAAAAATAGAAGAGTCCTTGATCCCTGATGACAACCAAGTACTTGCACCAACTTGCAACACCTAGCTCGAGAATATTTTTATGGTAGAGCTCACTTCTTGCTCAAACCACCTTTATTTAGATCTTCCTTAATATGTAGTTGAATCTCATTTTAAATGATAAACTCACCAAAACCTTATGAAATTCATTTCTCACTGCACCCCTTTCCCTATCTCAAGTTATTATGTCTGGAGAACTCCTATTTATCTCATGGAGCACATGTTCGATGCAATAATTTATAAATCTATTCCAGTGATATTTACACTTGAATAGTATACATATCCTCATGTCAAAGGAAATGAGCTCTAATGCTATCATATCAGACAGCTAAAAAATAATTAATCCAGTGAAGCACATTGAGGTAAAAAGTCTTGAAGTTTTATTACTTAACCATATCTAGTAGCTTTACATGAAAATTATAGCACTATACTGTCAGCATTTTCTGTGTCCAGTCAGGGCAGATACCCTCAGTGAAATACACATGAGCTTTTTTCTACTGTAGTGTTTGTATAGTTTCTGGAAATCCTAACTCCTTTAAGTAATGTACATTTGATTTTGTCTCTGAAAATGGTTCTTTTTTTCCTATTTATTAAGTTTCCAAAGACCATGTTAAATAAGATAAGGTATCAAAAAGAAGGGAGCATGAAGGTGGGAAATTCTACCATGAACTTTAGTTTGAACGACTTCCTTTCTGATTTTCATCACCAATGATTTAATTTCTCACCTCTAGGGAAATGCAAGTTAGCAAACTAAAGCAAATTTATCACTTCTGAAAACTGCTGCAAGACCCCCAAGACAGAACGATTACCCCTAAATTGAATTTAAATAAAAGTAATTAGTTTTATCTTGTTTTTTAATTCATTTACCTCTGCACAGAAATCCTCCTGGAGTTTTGAAACTCATCAGTGATTATCCCTTGAGCTGATCCAATAATGTGAGAATAAATACACCATTAACCAATTATACATAATGACTCCAAGACATACCAATCGTGGAACAGTTCAGGTGATTTATAAGGCTCGCTTCCAACAGCCTATTCTCAATTCACATCTTTTCTAAAAAATGCATTAAAAGTTAAGCAAGATTTTAGATCTGCTTACATTCATCTCCTCAGGATATGAATAAATGAAACGAAGCTATGTATTTACAAATTTTTGTATGTCACATATGGAAATCCTTGGGTGCTGGGAATTAAATCTTTATTTGAAGCCGGCAGAACATAATTTAGATTTTGGCTTTTGGTGTCTTGATCTGGTCCTGCATGTTGACACAGCATAAAAGCTACTGAATCTTGACTTTCAGATTTATCAAAAATCTGAGAAGCTATGTTTTTTTTCCTTTTCTCTTTCAGGGTAAAGTTTTCTGTTTACTTCTTTCTTTCTCAGCTTTACTGAGGTGTGATTGACAAATAAAATTGTATGTATTTAGGCTGAACAACATGATGTTTTGATATACGTTAAGAAATGGTTACCACAATCAAGCTAATTAACACATCCATCACTTCACATAGTTATCTTTTGTGTGTGTGGTAAGAACAGCTGTGAACTACTCTCTTAGCATATTTCAAGGATATACTACATTATAATTAATTATGCTGTACATTAGGTCTCTAGAACTTATTCATCTTCTAACTAAAATATGTACCCTCTGACAGCATCTCCCCTTTTCCTTTACCTCCTGGCCTCTCATAACCACCATTCTACTGAGAAGTTGTGTTTTCAATCTTTAACAAAGGAGTTGAACCATGTGCCGTATGGATCATAATCAGATCATTATTTGATATGTTATTTGATATAATCACCTTCCTCTAAAAAATAAGAGAATATAAAAATGGGTTGTTTCAGTTTAAAAAATGTTTAAGGATTTCTGGAGACTAGGGAGATATTCCTCCATTTGATGACATTCAATCAATTATATTTTATCAACTACTCTCCAGACAGTGTATAAAGGAGAATTTGAAGAGTAGACTCTAGAATCATGGAGATTTCATTCAAATACTAAGTTCACCAAATTCCAACACTGATGAGCTACTGGACTTTGAGTACGTTCTTTATACTTTCTGAATCTTTAGTTTTTTTATTTGCCAAATGGATATGATCAAGATGGTAGCTTAATGACAGGGTTTTTGAGAGGTTTAAAATTAGTAATCCACTCATAGCCTTAACAGATGTCAAACACATGGTCAGCTTTCCACATGTCAACCATTATTATTATATAATAAGGAAATACTCACAATTTATTTCTATTTTACCTTTTGTGCTCTACAGATTACTACATGAGAGACTGGGGGTATATTCTTTTGCTTCTACCAATACTAATGGACTTATACATTTTACCTCAATAAGCATGGATCATTTAATAACAACAACAACAATAAATGAATATATCAGGAAAATATAGAAAGTTACTGACATACATTGAGTCAAATGTGTGCTAAGTTCTATAATGGATTATTTTTATGACTCATTTAATTGTGAAACAGCGATATACAAGATTATCTCTGTGTTATACAAAGGATAGCGCTTAAGCAGAGGTTGATAAAATTATCTGAAGCCACAGAGTTAGTAGGTAATACATACCACCGACTCAGGTGTCTCACACTTGTGTTCTTTTCATTGCATTGGGCTGTGCTTCATTGAGCTGGCATAAGAGCAGTGGAAAAAATTTGGGTTGGCCATGTGTGCAGACACTATACGTATAGATGCCTATCAAATGCCAAGCCATAAAAATATAATTATTAAAATTATTTACTGCATGACAAAATGAAGTCACATTAAAAAAAAAATTCTACATGCCTGTTTTAGTACTTCAATCCATGAATCATGCAATGTCCTTTTATTACCACTACAGGGAATGCAGAGAGGACAAACAGACTCACGCCATAAGGCTAAAGAGTTGATAAAACAAGTGCTATGTTGAGACGATAGAGATGAAATACAAAACTCCACCAAAATTTCTGACGAAGTACCAGTTGGTTAAAATGTTTTGTTTATATAAGATGAGATTCCTATGTGTTTGTAGATATCCTAGGCTTTTAAAATGTGCTCAGAATGACAATTCTGTCAAAAAATAAAAGCATATCCTGTGGAGCTTTATGTTAGTAAAATCAAATATGCTTATCATTAATAAAATGCTAAAAATATTTCTTTGAAAAAGACCTTAAATCACACAAACATATTGAGCTGTAACAATCAGAAAACCAGACTATAGTGGCTTAAACAATAGTAGTTATTTTGTGTACATACCTAATCTGAGAGTAGGTTTTGCTGGCATTTGTTTGAGCACTTAAGCATGCCATCTTTCTGTCTTTCTACTTTGCCATCCTAAGACTATTGGTCTTTCCCCACTTGCCTCGTGGTGATATGAGCTTGTAGCAGCTATGGATAAATCACCTATTCTGAAGGCAAGAAGAATGGACAAGTGCAGAAAATTCACCACATGCTTTTTTTATAAGGGAAGCAATTTTTTTTGAGAACTAAACCCTCCCCCATCAGCAGAATTCTGCTTACTTCTCAGAGGCTGGAACTGGGTTAAATACTTATTATAACAGAAAAGATACTGGGAAAGTAAATATTTGGCTTTCCAGCCCCTTTTGTGGAGGTGGTAAAAGAAAAGGAGGTTGGAAACGTCTTTTGAGTAGCCAATTAAGGGAAACTTTAACAAAAGTGGACAAAAATCCAGGTCTGCTTTGATTAGGCCAGTGGTTGACAATTTGAGGCTGGGATACACAAGTTGGCATGTGGGTAGAATTTACAATGGTAGAAAATACATCTGTGCATAAGGACCGACCTTATGGAGACTGGTTCAAGATGGCGGAGTAGAAGGACGTGTGCTCACTCCCTCTTGCAAGAGCACTGGAATCACAAATAACTGCTGAACTATCACTGACAGGAAGACACTGGAACTCACCAAAAATGATAACCCACACCCAAAGACAAAGGAGAAGCTGCAATTAGATGGTAGGAGGGGTACAATCACAGTAAAATCAAATCCCATAACTGCTGGGTGGGTGACTCACAAACTGGAGAACACTTATACCACAGAAGTCCACACACTGGAGTGAAGGTTCTGAGCCACACGTCAGGCTTTCCAACCTGGGAGTCTGGCAATGGGAGGAGGAACTGCTAGAGAATCAGACTTCAAAGACTACCAGGATTTGACTGCAGGAATTCGACAGGACTGGGGGAAACAGAGACTCCACTCTTGGAGGGCATGCTCAAAGTAGTGTGAACATCGGGATCCATGGGAAGTAGCGGTGACCCCATAGGAGACTGAGCCAGACATACCTGCTGGTGTTGGAGAGTCTCCTGCAGAGGTGGGGGGTGGCTGTGGCTCACTGTGGGGACAGGTACACTGGCAGCAGAAGTTCCGGGAAGTACTCCTTGGAGTGAGCCCTCCCAGAGTCTGCCATTGGCACCACCAAAGAGCCAGGTAGGCTCCAGTGCTGGAATGCCTCAAGCCAAACAACCAACAGGAGGGAATCCAGCCCCACTCATCAGCAGACAAGCAGATTAAAGTTTTACTGAGCTCTGCCCATGACAGCAACACCCAGCTCTACCCACCACCAGTCCCTCCCATCAGGAAGCTTGCACGAGCCTCTCAGATAGCCTCATCCACCGGAGGGCAGACAGCAGAAGTAAGAAGAACTACAATTCTGCAGGTGGTGGAAATAAAACTACATTCACAGAAAGACAGACAAAATGAAAAGGCAGAGGACTATGTACCAGATGAAGGAAAAAAGATAAAACCCCAGAAAAAAAACTAAATGAAGTGGAGATAGGCAACCTTCCAGAAAAAGAATTCAGAATAATGATAGTGAAGATGATCCAGGACCTCAGAAAAAGAATGTAGGCAAAGATCGAGAAGATGCAAGAAATATTTTAAAATACCTAAAAGAATTAAAGAACAAACAACTAGAAGAATTAAAGAACAAACAAACAGAGATGAAGAATATAATAACTGAAATGAAAAATATACTAGAAGGAATCAATAGCAGAATAACTGAGGCAGAAGAATGGACAAGTGACCTGGAAGACAGAATGGTGGAATTCACTGACACAGAACAGGATAAAGAAAAAAGAATGAAAAGAAATGAAGACATCCTAAGAGACCTCTGGGACAACATTAAACTCAACAACATTTGCATTATAGGGGTCCCAGAAGGAGAACAGAGAGAGAAAGGACCCAAGAAAATATTTGAAGAGATTATAGTCAAAAATTTCCCTAACATGGGAAAGGAAATAGCCATCCCAGACCAGGAAGCACAGAAAGTCCCAGGCAGGATAAATCCAAGGAGAAAAAACACCAAGACATAAAGTAATCAAGCGGACAAAAATTAAAGACAGAGAAAAATTATTGAAAGCAACAAGGGAAAAATGACAAATAACATACAAGGGAACTCCCATAAGGTTAACAGCTGATTTCTCAGCAGAAACTCTACAAGCCAGAAGGGAGTGGCACGATATATTTAAAGTGACGAAAGGGAAAAACCTACAACCAAGATTACTCTACCTGGCAAGGACCTCATTCAGATTCGACGGAGAAATGAAAAGCTTTACAGACAAACAAAAGCAAAGAGAATTCAGTACCACCAAACCATCTACAACAAATGCTAAAGGAACTTCTCTAAGTGGGAAACACAAGAGAAGAAAAGGACCTACAAAAACAAACCCAAAACAATTAAGAAAATGGTAATAGGAACATACATATAAATAATTACCTTAAATGTGAATGGATTAAACACTCCAACCAAAAGACACAGGCTCACTGAATGGATACAAAAACAAGATCCATATATATGCTGTCTACAAGAGACCCAGTTCAAACGTAGGGACACATACAGACTGAAAGTCAGGGGATGGAAAAAGATATTCAATGCAAATGGAAATCAAAAGATAGCTGGAGTAGCAATACTCATATCAGATCAGATAACACTTTCTTCTCAAGTGCACACAGACCATTCTCCAGGATAGATCACTTTTTGGGTCACAAATCAAGCCTCGGTAAATTTAAGAAAACTGAAATGATATCAACCATCTTTTCTGACCACAATGCTATGAGATTAGAAATCAATTACAGGGGGAAAAAAAGTAAAAAACACAAACACATGGAGGCTAAACAATACATTACTAAATAACCAAGAGATCACTGAAGAAATCATAGAGGAAATCAAAAAATACCTAGAGACAAATTACAATGAAAGCACAACAATCCAAAAGCTATGGGATGCAGTGAAAGCAATTCTAAGAGGGAAGTTTATAGCAATAAAAGCCTACCTAAAGAAACAAGAAAAATCTCAAATAAACAATCTAACCTTATACCTAAAGGAACTAGAGAAAGAAGAACAAACAAAACCCAAAATTAGTAGAAGGAAAGAAATAATAAATATCAGAGCAGAAATAAATGAAATAGAAATGAAGAAGACAGTAGCAAAGATCAATAAAACGAAAAGCTGGTTCTTTGAGAAGATAAACAAAATTGATAAACCTTTAGCCAGACTCATCAAGAAAAAGAGCGAGAGGACTCAAATCAATACAATTAGAAATGAAAAAGGCGAAGTTACAATGGACACCGTAGAAGTACAAAGCATCCTAAGAGACTACTACAAGCAACTCTATGCCAATAAAAAGGACAACCTGGAAGAAATAGACAAATTCTTAGAAAGGTATAACCTTCCAAGACTGAACTAGGAAGAAATAGAAAATATGAACAGACCAATCACAAGTAATGAAATTGAAACTGTGATTAAAAATCTTCCAACAAACAAAAGTCCAGAACCATATGGCTTCACAGGTGAATTCTATCAAACATTCAGAGAAGAGCTAACAGCCATCCTTCTTAAACTCTTCCAAAAAATTGCAGAGGAAGGAACACTCCCAAACTCATTCTATGAGGCCACCATAACCCTGATACGAAAACGAGACAAAGATACTACAAAAAAAGAAAATTACAGACCAATATCACTGATGAATATAGATGCAAAAATCCTCAACAAAATACTAGCAAACAGAATCCAACAACACATTAAAAGGATCATACACCATGATCAAGTGGGATTTATCCCAGGGATGCAAGGACTCTTCAACACACACAAATCAATCAATGGGATACATCATATTAACAAACAAGAATAAAAACCATATGATCGGGCTTCCCTGGTGGCGCAGTGGTTGAGAGTCCGCCTGCCGATGCAGGGGACATGGGTTCGTGCCCTGGTCCAGGAAGATCCCACATGCCACGGAGCGGCTGGGCCCGTGAGCCATGGCCGCTGAGGCTGCGCATCCAGAGCCTGTGATCCACAATGGGAGAGGCCACAACAGTGAGAGCCCAGCGCACCACAAAAAAAAAAACAAAACAAACAAACAAAAAAACCATATGATCATCTCAATAAATGGAGAAAAAGCTTTTGACAAAATTCAACACCCATTTATGATAAAAACTCTCCAGACAGTGGGCACAAAGGGAACCTACCTGAACATAATCAAGGCCACAGATGACACACCCACAGCAAACATCATTCTCAATGGTGAAAAACTGAAACCATTTCCTCTAACATCAGGAACAAGACAAGGATGTCCACTCTTGCCACTATTATTCCACATAGTTTTGGAAGTCCTAGCCACAGTAATCAGGGAAGAAAAAGAAATGAAAGGAATACAAATTGGAAAACAAGAAGTAAAACTGTCACTGTTTGCAGATGACATGATACTATGCATAGAGAATCCTAAAGATGCCACCAGAAAACTGCTAGAGCTAATCAATAAATTTGGTAAAGTTGCAGGATATAAAATTAATGCACAGAAATCTCTTGCATTCCTATACACTAACAACAAAAGATCAGAAAGGGAAATTAAGTAAACAATCTCATTCACCATTACAACAAAAAGAATAAAATACCTAGGAATAAACCTACCTAAGGAGGTAAAAGACCTGTATTCAAAAACTATAAGACACTGATGAAAGAAATCAAAGATGACACAAACAGATGCAGAGATATACCATGTTCTTGGATTGGAAGAATCAATATTGTGAAAATGACTATACTACCCAAAGATTCAATGCAATCCCTATCAAATTACCAGTGGCATTTTTAAAGAACTAGAACAAAAAATCTTAAAATTTGTATGGAGACACAAAAGACCCCGAATAGCCAAAGCAGTCTTGAGTGAAAAAATGGAGCTGGAGGCATCAGACTCCCTGACTTCAGACTATACTACAAAGCTACAGTAATCAAGACAATATGGTACTGGCACAAAAACAGAAATATAGATCAATGGAATACAATAGAAAGCCCAGAGATGAACCCACGCATCTATGGTCGACTAATCTATGACAAAGGAGGCAAGGATATACAATGGAGAAAAAAGTCTTTTCAATAAGTGGTGCTAGGAAAACTGGGCAGCTACTTGTAAAAGAATGAAATTAGAACACTCCCTAACACTATACACAAAAATAAACTCAAAATGGATTAAGACCTAAATGTAAGACCAGACACTATAAAACTCTTAGAGGAAAACATAGGAAGAACATGCTTTGACATAAAGCACAGCAAGATCTTTTTTGATCCACCTCCTAGAGTAATGGAAATACAAACAAAGATAAACAAATGGGACCTAATGAAACTTCAAAGCTTTTGCAAAGCAAAGGAAACTACAAACATGACGAAAAGACAACCCTCAGAATGGGAGGAAATATTTGCAAATGAACCAACGGACAAAGGATTAATCTCCAAAATTTACAAGGAAAAAGGATTAATCTCCAAAATATATAAACAGCTCATGCAGCTCAATATGAAAAAAACAAACAACCAATCAAAAAATGGGCAGAAGACCTAATTAGACACTTCCCTGAAGAAGACATACAGATGCCCAAGAGGCTCATGAAAAGCTGCTCAACTTCACTAATTATTAGAGAAATGCATATCAAAACTACCATGAGGTATCACCTCGCACCAGTTAGAATGGGCATCATCAGAAAATCTACAAACAACAAATGCTGGAGAGGGTGTGGAGAAAAAGGGAACCCTCTTGCACTGTTGGTGGAATGTAAATTGATACATTCAGTATGGAGAATAGTATGGAGGTTCCTTAGAAAACTAAAAATAGAATTACCATATGACCCAGCCATCCCACTACTGGGCATATACCCAGAGAAAACCATAATTCAAAAAGAAACATGCACCCCAATGTTCACTGTAGCACTATTTACAATAGCCAGGTCATCTAAGCAACCTAAATGCTCATCGACAAATGGATAAAGAAGAAGTGGTACATATATACAATGGAATATTACTCAGCCACAAAAAGGAATGAAATTGGGTCATTTGTCGAGATGTGGATGGATCTAGAGACTGTCATATAGAGTGAAGTAAGTCAAAGAGAAAAACAAATATCATATATTAATGTATATATGTGGAATCTAGAAAAATGGTACAGATGAACCAGTTTGCAGGGCAGAAATAGAGACACAGATGTAGAGAACAAACATATGGACACCAAGGGGGGAAGGTGGCAGGCGGGTGGTGGTGGTGGGATGACTTGGGAGATTGGGATTGACATATATACACAAATATGTATATAATATATAACTAATAAGAACCTGCTGTATAAAAAATAAATAAAATTAAATTAAAAAACACACCAAAAAAAAGGACTGACCTGTGCTAAATTGAGAAGTACATGCTGTCTCTTTTTGACACCCTCATCTCTTCTGTGTTTTCATTATCTGACTATTCATGGTCTATCCTTCCAAGAATCTGTTGGCTTATGCACTTCCACTCATACTTTCCCTTTTTAAGCCCCTCAATCACTGGGCCAACTACAACACAAAAAAGGAGGGGACATTAGCAACCCTTCCCCTTTTACAATCTATTTCTGATCTTTGGGACTTGACTTTTTCAATTCTATGGCTCTAAGAAGTCATTTAGAAAATTATTATTGATGCTCATCATAGCTTTAGAGAGCTAGTAGGTTAGCTAAGCAATGTGAAAGTTTATTGGTTCTCTATATCTGGAAAGCACTGGTATGAAAACATACTGATTCAAGGCTGCAATCAATTCACAAGGAATTTTTATATTTAGACTGGAACATGAAGAGAATATAGCTCCTTTGTCACTGCAATTCTCTTTACTTTGCATATTTTACAATGATTATAACAGCTTTCTCAGTGACTTCAACAGTAGGTATAGATATAGGAAAAGATTTGGAAGGAATTTTTGTAAACATTTATGAAATCATTGTAAAGATTTATGTGATTATGAATGCACTGAATATTTTCTCAAGTTGTCTGATGGTCATTATTACATATGTCCTTTCAAGAAATTGTATTAATTGACTCACTGCCATGACTGTGGATGTGATCTCTATCCAGGAAAGAGGATAGAATGTTTAAGAAAACAGACCGATTCATCTTGGCTGTCAAAACAAGAGATCATGGAATTAATGATGCTAACCTTTTTATTAACATGAACACTCTCATGTGGAACGAGTTTGCTCTAGAGGTCAGTGCATTATGCTGAAACTTCTTCATTCCTCAGACTCATGTTTTGCCTCTTCCCTGTATCTACCCAGGGAATAAAAGAATGAGAGCAAATACTATCTGGAATTCCTCCTTTGTTATGCAGCCCATCAAACTTGATTAAATGTAGTACAAGATTAGACAATATAGGCCATGGGAAAGGCACAACTTAAAGGTAATATGGGCTCCCCTTGTTGTACCATAAACACTATAGCAGCATTTATTGAGACCGTTTGTTAATCCGTTAAGAACCAGCAAGTTTTCTTTTCTCCCTCTTTCTTTCATCTCCTATGTGCTCTGTAAGTTAAGACCGTTAAGGAGGTCTGAAATTACAGCATACTGAATTCCATATATATTTTAAATTTTTTTCTTTCCTTCTTTTCCCTCCCTCCCATCACCCCTCTCTTTCTTTGTAAGTTTTAAAATTCTTCCTTCATGGGGAAAATCATTTTAACAGACAAATTCCAAAGTCAGAGCACAGATTACAACATAAGACAGCACTCCCACCTAGCATTTCAAAGTTGTTTTTTTTCCTTTTGTCAAGTATTAGAGCATTTAGCAGCCACTATGGAAAACAGTACTGAGGTTCCTCAAAAAATTAAAAAGTAGAACTACCATAGGATCCAGCAATTTCCCTTCTGGGTATTTTTCAAATGAAAACAAAAAGATATATGCACCCCTATATTCTCTGTAGCATTATTCACAATAACCAAGATATTGAAGTAACTTAAGTTTCCATCAATAAATGACTGGATAAAGCAGATGTGGTATATATGCACAATGGGATATTATTCTGCCATAAAAAAGAGTAAACTCTTGCCATTTGTAACAATGTGGATGGATGGACCTAGAGGGTATTATGTTAAGTTAAATAAGTTATACAGAGAAAGACAAATACCGTGTGACTTCATGTATATGTGGAATCCAAAATACAAGACAAATGGACAAACATAAAACAGAAACATAGCCACAGAGAACAAGTGGTTGCCAGAGGGGAGAGGGATGGGGGTGCTGGGTGAAATAGGTTAAGAAAATTAAGAGTTACAGACTTCCAGTTACAAAATAAATGAGTCACAGGATGAAATGTACAGTGTGAAAAATATAGTCAGTAATAATGTAATATCTTTGTATGGTGACAGATGATAACTAGATTTATCATGGTGATCATTTTGTAATGTACAGAAGTATCAAAACACTATGTTGTACACCAGGAAGTAACATAGCATTGTAGGTTAATTATACTTCAGAAAACAAACAAACAAACTCATAAAAAATCACTTTTGTAGTTATGGGGTGTCGGGGGAGAGGGGTTGGATGAAGGTGGTCAAAAGGTACAAACTTCCAGTTATAAGATAAATAAGTGCTAGGGATGTAATGTATAAAGTGATCAATACAATTAATACTGCTGTATGTAATATATGAAAGTTAGAATAAATCCTGAGTTCTCATTGCAAGGAAAAATGTTTTTATTTTCTTTTTTATTTTATTTTGTATCAATGTTAAATGATGAATGTTCACTAAACTTATTGTGGTAATCATTTCATGATGTATCAAATCATTATGCTATATACCTCAAACTTATACAGTGTCGTATATCAATGATATCTTAAAAGAAGCCAAAGGAAAAAAGGGTATTAGAATATTTACAGTATGATATTTTATATCAAACAATGAGATTGTTTTTACTTTCCTTTTCCTGTTTTAGCATTAGATGGATGTAGCCTAAAAGTAGGCATTGCAAAGTTTCCTTAGCGTGACACATCTATGTTTGAAACATTTATGATTGGTTTTGATAGCTGAAGCCCTCAACAAAATTATCAAATAGGTGAAAACTATCCCTCACATCCTCACCACTTAGTTCTGTAATCTCCTCTCTCCACTTTTCTGATATCCACCACACAGAACCCACATTGTTCAAGACCATTATTCCTATGAAAGATAAATAAAAGAGGCTATATTTCATTCCTATAGAAATCAAAATATTTTGTTCCATGTTGTAGCACTAATGTTGGGTTTTCAGGTATCAGGCAAGAGAGAATTCATGGAGAGGACTTCTGCTCTTCAGAAAGTCTGAAAAACTACCACTTCGAACAAACAATAAAAGTAGAAAAAAAAAGTGGGAATAAATGAAATCTCCAGGTACAAGAATAAGAAATAACAGTATTTAAAGTATTAACAGAGGAAGGGTATCCCATGAGTAATATCTAGAAGCAGATTAATAGGAAAGCAACAAGAAAAGATAGGAATGTTGAAGCTCAGGAAGAGGAAAACTCCAAAAGGAAGCAGTTAATGGGAACCAGTGAAACTGATAGCCCACTCATTTTTAAGGCTAATCACTTTAGCAACAAACATTTAGTTTTCCTTGCGTTGGAGGCAGAAGAATTAGGAATAGAAAGTGAGAAAGAAGACATGTTCCAGGAACTTGGCTATGAAAGGAGATGAGTTCTAAAGAAGAAGCTAAGTGGGGGCTTGGTGTGGAAGAGAGTGTTCCTTTTAGTTTTTATGAAGATAGGATTTAAACATTGTTTACAAGCTAAAGGAGTCAGTAAAGAGAGAAAAAGTTGAATATATAAGAAAAAAGATGTAAGAGCCAATGAACCAAGGTCACCTGGCAGGCAAAAGGGGGTGGAAAGCAGAGTAATGACAGAATTTGTCTTATACAAAATGTATGAGAAGGGACAGTGATGATTAGGGTGGTTGAATTTAGATGATGGTGAGAGTGAGATAAGGATGTTGAAGAAATTCCTGTCTTATGATTTCCAATTTTGTATGGAAAGGGGAGGAAGTGGAGAAGGGGGTTGCCTTAATATTAGTCTATTATTCAAGTATGCTACAACATGGTGATTAAGTTGATCATAGCCAAACTTGTCATGATTTTGAGATTGTATCAATATTGCTATGCAAACTGAATTCGTTGTGCTTACAAAACATTATAGAATACAAGAGTACTGCAAACCAGAGTCTATTCCAAATGAATCGGGCAAAAAGGAAAGATCACATGTGAAACATAAATATAAATATAAAATAGGTTAGGTAAAATGTAAAATAGATAGCTAGTGGGAAGCAGCTGCCTAGCACAGGGGAGATCAGCTCGGTGCTTTGTGACCACCTAGAGGGGTGGGATAGGGAGGGTGGGAGGGAGACGCAAGAGGAGGAGATATGAGGCTATAAGTATATGTATAGCTGATTCACTTTGTTATATGCAGAAACCAACACAACATTGTAAAGCAGGTATACTCCAATAAAGATGTTAAAAAAAATAGGTTAGGTAAAAAATACAGGGTGAAAATAGCCCAGGGCAATTTAATAGCAAGTATTAACTGTAAAATAGACAATAAACGCCAAACAATTCAAAAAGAAGAGCTTATACGGATCTAATATGAGATTAGCATATAATGAGACAGTATCATGTAATAGTTGAGAATGAAACTTCTGGAACAATACTGCCTGGGTTTAAACATATTTTCCCTCCTACTTGTAGGACACCATGGGGAAGTTACTTAATATTTCTGTAATCTTACAAATTTTAGGATATAATTGAATAATTTCACTAGGCTGTTGACCTCTCACCACCCACGCGAAATACTCAAAACAGCACCTGGTATCTGGTAAGAACTCCATAAATTATCAGTAGAAAGTGATTATCAATATAAAGAAATCAAGGTTTGAACTAAACTTTGAAGAATGAGCAGAGAGGTATACACATCATTGGAATGACTTTGGCTGCAAATAACAGACAACCAAATTCAAAGTCTTTTAAAGAAAAGGGATTGTTTTGGTTTATTTATTGGGAAGTCCAGAGGAAGGGAGGACTTCAGGTTTTATCTTTTTTTCTGCAGTCATCTGGGCTTCTAGTTAAGTCTGTGTTGGTTTCTTGCTCAAGCAAAATAGCTGTAACAATTCTAGGACTCAATCTCTGCAAAAGAAACCAGAGGAAAAGAGACCATCCCATAATATGGCTCTCTCACATAAAGGAGGGAACAAAATCCCCAGGAAACTCTTTCTGATGTCTCTTTGACCTCAGTTTGGTCCTGAGAATTTATTATAACTAGGAGAATATTATGCCCTAGTTGGTTTAAGCCTGGCTCCTGAAGCACAGAGTCCTAAAGTTCACCTCTGATGTGCTGGTGTTTATCTCCCCAAATTGTGACTACTCTACAATGAATCGAGGCCAGACGGTTATTGGAGAAATTATCACATAATCCCTAAGCAGGGAGAGTACTTCAGGCTTAAGTAAGGTATGCAGAATTGGGTTTGCTGATGGCTATTGTTTAAGTCACAGTTATGGACTTGATTGATGCCCAGGATTTTAGGGGAGAATAGAGCAAATTACATTTGGGTAGTTCAGTCAGATTCTTTTCCAGTTCACAAGAACACTGAAAGCAGCCTGAGAAGCCAAGCCTATGATGATAAATGTAAACACTATCTTCAGTATGATAAACTCTAGTTCAATCTTCATATTTTCTTTGGTCTTGAACCAAGAGACTATCACATTTCATGAGTAGCATGCATTAACTTCAATCCATCCAGATCTAAGTGAATATGAGGAATCTGCTCTAGTAGTTTCCTGAGAATAGTTTGCTTTTATTTTCCCTAAATATTAGCCCTGGAAAGTTTTCTCTCAAGGGTTTTCATACACTGCGACAAAGATTCTACTGTACATAAAGATAAAACTGGAGTTCTTATGGATTAAAGGTATCATATTATGAGCATTGAAACGGTCTTTTAAGGTAATCAGTCATCTTGTGGAGAACTTTAGCTGTTATAGTCCCCTCATTATAGCTCATTCTTTTACTGGATGCAATTTACAAAACTGTCCTCACAATTTTTTAAGGAATAAGTAAGCTAAACTCAGTCTCAACCTCTCAGTGGGACTGACTTTCTCTGTATATACTGAAGACAGGATCATTGAGGATAGAGTAAGATGCCAAGAACTTTTTTCCATTCATAAATCTTCATCATTAAAAAACAGTTCTCTCTATATATTACCCTTTTATAGGAATCTATCATAAAGTCTCATCTTACAATGTTGATGAAAGATTTTCAAAGCAAATATTTTTGTCGCAAGATGAATTCAACATGCCAACTATCATGAAATGTTTTGGCACTTGTACAGTGCTTTCTCAGTTTATTTATTGAGTCATGTATCATCTGTTCTGTCTGCCGAGTACCTATGTGGTAACTTGTGCCAATTAACAAAATACAAAAACAATCACTAATATCCCATCCTCTTGCCTAATCATATGCAAGGCAGAAGGAATGAAATAGACATGATGTCAAGAAAAACATCTGATCTGTTTATTCTTTGAGACAAAGCATCTTCTAGGGAGTGAGCCTTCTTAGACTCAGCAGAAAAGAAAATTTAAGTGGAAACATAACAGCCTTCCTCTGCCTTTAGTCATGCTTCAGTGTCCATGGCTTTTGTGACCCTTGAGTTCTATGCAATAGTAGAACAAGCAAAGCCATTCTGAAGACAAAATGATGACTGACATTCAAATTATGCTTAACATTAGCCAGAAAACAAAAGGAATGAGTTAGTTTTGATGAATTAAGAAAAAAATGAACTATAAGTTTATTTGGACCTGAATAAATATTGACATGGGATTTTTCAGATGAATTCTCAACCATTCCTACTAGAACTGTGGCCAGGTATTTCCCTTAGATTTCAACCTTATATGTTCCTTTCAAAATTCAGAATCTATTTTAGATCAATCTACATTTAGATTTTAGTGACTTTAGCAAGTTTTACTGGATAATAAGAAAACTGTTATTCTCATTCTTTTTTGAAAAAAAGAAAGCATGAAGTGTGTAAGAAAGGAAGACAAATATTTCTGGATATTTTACTCTATTATTTGAACTAGCTTCTATTTTCTTCAGTTTCTGAATAAGTCATTAACAAAGAAAACAATGAATCTTTATTACTTGAAGCACCTACTTTGCTTTTCTTTTTTTATTCAAGCTTTATTGAGATATAATTGACATATAACATTTTGTAAGTTTAAAGTTTACAACCTGTTGATATGACATGTTTACATATTGCAAAATGATTACCACCATAGGGTTAGGTAACACCACCATCATGTAACATAATTACAATTATTCAAGGTGCAATAACTTAGCAACTTTCAAGTATATAATACAGTATTATTAGCCCTAATAATCATGTATATTAGATCCGTAGAACTTATTCATCTTACAACTGGAAGTTTATATCCTTTCACTAACATCTCCCCATTTCCCCATCCCGCAGACCCTGGTAACTACAACTCTACTCTCTGTTTCTCTAAGTTCAGTTTTTTTAGTTTCCATGTATAAATGATATTGCACGGTATTTGTATTTCACTTAGCATAATGACTTCAAGGTTCTTACAAGCTGTTGCAAATGGCACAGACTCCTTTCTCATAGCTAAACAACAGTCCATTGCATGTATATACTACATCTTCTTTATCCACTTATCCACTGACAGACGTATAGGTTGTTTCCCTTTCTTTGCTATTGTGAATAATGCTATAATGAACATGGGAGTGAAGTTATCTCCTTGAGAATGTTTTCATTTCCTTTTGATATATACCTAGAAATGGGATTTCAGTATCATACTTCTATTTTTAATTTTCTGAGGAAACTTTACACTGTTTTCCATAGTGGCTGCACCAAGTTACATTCCCACGGACAGTGCACAAGGTTTCCTTTCTTTCCACACCCTCACCAACACTTGTTATTTGTTGTCTTTTTGACAAAAGCCATGCTGACAGGTGTGGGATGATATATTCTTGTGGTTTTGATGTGTATTTCTCCGTTGATTAGTTATGTCAAGCACCTTTTCATGTACCTGTTGGCCATTTGTATGTTTTCTTTAGAAAACTCTCTATTCAGTTCCTCTGTTCATTTTTTAATCAGGTTGCTTTATTTCTACTGAATGTATAAGTTCTTAACATATTTTGGACATTAACCCCTTATTGAATATATATGATTTGCAAATATTTTCTCTCATTCTGTAGGTTATTTTTCATTTTCTTGTGTCTTTTGCTAAGCAGAAACTTTTCAGTTTGATGTAGTCCCACTTACTTATTTTTGTTTGTGTTGCTTGTGCTTTTACTATCACACCCCAAAAATCTGCAAAGACCAGTATCAAGGAGATTTCTCTCTATATTTTCTTCCAGGAGTTTTACAGTTTTAGGTCTTATGCATAAGGCTTTAGTTCATCCCAAGTCAATTTTTGTGAATGGTGTAAGACAGAGGTCCAATTTCATTCTTCTGCATGTGGTTATCCAGTTTGCCCAACACCATTTATTGAAGAGACTACTCTTCGTTCATTTAGTATTCTTGGCCCCCTTGCCAAATATTAGTTGACCATATATGTGAGAATTTATTTCTGGGCTCTTGATTCCACTCCATTAGTCTATGTGTCCATTTTTATGGCAGTACCATACTGCTTAGATTACTACAGCTTTGTAGTATATTTTGAAATCAGGACATGTGATTCCTCCAGCTTTGTCTTTCTAATGATTGCTTTGTCTATTTGGGGTCTTCTGTGGCTTCATATAAATTTTAGTGAAAAATTCCATTGGAATTTTGATAGGCATTTCATTGTATCTATAGATGGGTTGGGGTAGTATGGACATTTTAACAATATTAATTCTTCTGACCCATGAACATGGGAAATATGTCCATTTGTTTGTGTCTTCTTCCATTTCTTTCATCAAAGTCTTGTACTTCTCAGTGTACAGACATATCTTTCACATTTTTCATTAAATTTATTCCTAAGTACTTACTTTTTATTGATGCTATTGTAAATGGTTGTGCTTTATTTCTTTCTTCAGATGTTTTGTTGTTACTGTATAGAAGTGTAACTGATTTGTGTATGTTAATTTTGTATCCTGAAATTTTACTGAATTTAATAGCTCTAAAAGTTTTTTGGCAGAGTGTTTAGGATTTTCTATATGTAGAAAATCTCATCTGCAAACAAAGACAATTTTACCTCTTCTTTTCCAATTTGGATGACTTTATTTATTTATTTATTTCCTAATTTCCCTGGTTGGAAATTCCAGAGCTATGTTGAATAGGAGTGATGAGAGTAGGCATTCTTGTCTTCTTCCTGGTCTTATAGGAAAAGGTTTCAACATTTCACTATTGAGTATAACGTTTGCTGTGGGTTTGCCATATATAGCCTTTATTGTGTTGAGGTGTATTCCCACTACACCCAACTTGTTGAGCATTTTTATCAGGAAAGAATGTTGTATTTTGTCAAATGCTTTTCTGTATCTATTGAAATAATTATATAATTTTTATCTTTCATTTAATTAATGTGGTATATTATACTTATTGAGTTGCATATATTGAAACATCCTTGCAACACAGGGATAAATCCCACATGATCATAGTGCATGATCCTTTTAATGTGCTGTTGAATACAGTTTGCTAATATTTTATTGCAAAATTTTGCATTCATGTTCATCAAAGATATTGGTCTATAATTTTTTTTTTGTATTTATCTGCCTTTGGTATCAAGGTAATGCTGGCCTCATAAAATGAGTTTGGGAGTCTTCCTTCCTCTTTAACTTTTCTGAAGAGTTTGAGAAGAACTGGCATTAATTCTTCTTTAAATATTTGGTAGAATTCACCAGTAAAACCATCTGGTCCTGGATTTTTCTTTGTTGGGAGGTATTTGATTATTGATTCAATCTCCTTAATCACTATTGGTTCTCTCAGATTCTATTACTTCATGATTCAGTCTTGTTTGCTTGTATATTTCTAGGAATTTTTCCATTTCTTCTAGGTTATCCAATCTGTTGGTGTATAGTTGTCTATGTTATTATTATGACTAAGGTCTAGGCTGGCTGTTGGTGGGGTTCCTGGGCTCCTTCAGGGGCAGTAGAGGGAGGGTATGGGAAGAGATTCAGGTAGATGGTGTCTACAAATGTGAATACCCATGTGATGAAAGCTGTTGAAATCTGCAGGACATCAACAGAGGCTGTGCTGGCCATTGGTTCCTTCTTCAGTGGCAAAATGTTCTGAATTTGCAGAGTAGATCTCTGTGAACCACATTTGTTCCCACTCCATGGTTGCTATTAATAGCCCTGTTTTTTTTCGAGACAATTTAGTTCTCTGCAATTTTATCATGTTTGTAGCTTTATGTATCCACCACCACAGTCTAGACACTGAACAATTCTAGCACAAGAATCCTTCATGTTGCCCTCTATAATCACACGCATTTCCCTTTGACACACACCCTTCCACTGTCCCTGAATTATGGCAGCCACTAATCTATCCTCAATTTATAAAATTTTGTCATTTCAAGAACGTTATACAAATGGAATTTAAATTATTATATGTTTCAATACTTCCTCCATTCATATTGCTGAGTAGCATACATGCTATGTTTGTACCAGTTTGTTTAACTAGTCACCTGTTGAGGGACATCAGTATTGTTTCCAGTTTGGGACTATTACATCTGTGTTCATCTGCTATGAACATCTGTGTATAGGTTTTGTGTAAACACAGCTTGAATTTCTCTGGAATAAACAGCCAAGAGTACAATTATGGGGTTCTATGGTAATTCCATGTTTAGTTTTATGAGCAACTGCCAAACTGTTTTCTAGAGTGGCTATACCATATACATTCCCATTAGGAATGTATGAGAGAACCAGTTTCTACTCATCTTTGCCAGCATTTGATGTTGTCACTTTATTTTTTTTAATTTTAGCCATTCTGAAGGTGTGTAGTGATAAATCATCATGGTTTTTATTTGTAGTTCCTTGATGGGTAATGGTGTTGAATATATTTTCATGTACTTGTTTGACATATGTTTACCTTCTTAGATAAAAGACTTCTGTTCAATTCTTTTTCCAATTTTCTAAATGGGTTTGTTTTATTTGTTGAGTTCTAAGATTTCTCTATATATTCCATATACTAGCTTTTTGTCTGGCATTTGCTGCCAGTCTGTAGCTTGTCTTTTCATCCTCTTAACATGGGCTTTCATCGAACATTTTTTTTTTCTTTTACAGATTATTCTCTTGGTGTCGAGTCTCAATAATCTCAATTTTTAATATCATCTTTAAAATAAACATCATTTATTTTTACAAGTTTTTTCAAAGATCATTTCTTCCTAAATTTCAGCATATGTAAGGATCACCACTTAAAAGACTGACTCCTGGGATCTACTCCTAGAAATTCTGATTCAGTAGGTCTGTGATGGGCACTGAAGATATGCAACTCTAACAAGCAGCCAGGTGATGGTGATGGCTTTGGATTACAGACACATTTTGAGTATCAGTGAAAAATTAATTTCTGGTCTTTCAGGTTTCATCAGAGACCATGAAATGGGAAAGTTAAGACTTCAAATGACATAGAACCAAACAAACAAAACATTCTTACATTTCTTAAGAAATGAATTTTACGAAAACAAAACATTCTGTTTGGAAACCCTCTCATGTGTAAGGATCACCTAAAAGAGAGATCATGAGGGGGGCCTTACCAGTGACAGCAAAGTTAGGAAATAACTAACTTTAAAAGTTTAAGTGAAGAGATGGTTGGTGAAGATATATTGGCCTTAATATCTTGACTTTTATGGAAAAGTTTGATGCTAACCAACTTGTGTGATATCAAAGGCTTTATGAACCCTAATACTAAAAGTGGGAGATTTGTGTTGCTTATCTCTAAATACTTACATTATAGAAACTAAATATATTGATCCAAAAAAACTCCACAAAAAATATACTTCAAGAATTAAGAGCTCTCTTGTCCAATGGTTTCCCTTTTTCAAAGCAAAATTTTATCATTTCACATTCACGCTGGAGATCTTTTACTCTCTCGCCATTTCCCTGAGAATCATTTTCAAATGTGCCAACGTGGCCTTTGCAGCCTTGTGTTAGCTTACCTTTGATTAATTCCTAGGTTTATCTCTCCTACATCTCATTCTAGAACATAAACTCTAGCCAGTTCTTGAAATTTCCCAAATATCTCTGCAAAGCCTTTGCAGAGTCATTTTCTGTCTTTGAAGTGCATTTGCCTTCAATAAGTTGGTATTTTCTTACATACCACTTTCCTTGAATGCCCTGCTTTCCTACTGGCTGAGTGAGATGCCCCTTTTATGCTCCCAGACCACCACATACTGGTTCCACAAATCTGTTTTTATCTCTGCCACCAGGAATCTTATTTACCTCTTCATATTTTAGATGTAAGGAGGGAAGAATCAATATCTACATTATTCATCACTGTATCTCCACCCCATAGCACAGGACATAATGAAAAAATGGTGCTTAATATTTATTGCATGAATACATGAATTAATGAAACAGCATATGATTATTAACTGCCACTGCCTCCTTTCTAAATAAAATCTCTTAAGAAATAACTTCTTACCAAGGTCACTTGTGGGCCTAAAGTAGAAGGTCAGGAAGCCCAAATAAATCAATTCTGTGTTTTCTTTTTTTTTCTTGTCTTTGTTTAACTTTATTGAAGTATAGTTGATTTACAATGTTGTGTTAATTTCTTCTATACAGCAATGTGACTCAGTTATTTATATGGATGCACATACACACATATATACATATATATACGTACATATATATATACTTTTTCATATTCTTTTGCATTATGGTTTGTCACAGAATATTAAATATACTTCCCTGTGCTATACAATATGACCTTGTTGTTTATCCACCATATATATAATTGTTTGCCTCTGCTAATCCTAAACCCCCATTCCTTCCCTCTCCTACCATCCCTCCTGCTTGGCAACCACAAGTCTGTTCTCTATTATCTGTGAGTCTTTCTTTGCTTCATAGATTTGTTGATTTGTATCATAGTTTAGATTCCACCGATAAGTGATATATGGTATTTCTCTTTCTCTTTCTGACTTACTTTGCTTAGGATGATAATCTCTAGGTCCACCCATGTTACTGCAAATGGCATTATTTCATTCTTTTTGATGGCTGAGTAATATTCCATATATATATCACATCTTCTTTATCCATTCATCTGTCGATGGAAATTTCCGTTGTTTCCATGTCTTGGCTATTGTAAATAGTGCTGCTATGAACATAGGGGTGCGTGTATCTTTTCGAATTATGGTTTTGTCTGGGTATATGCCCAGGAGTGGGATTGCTGGATCACACAGCAACTCTATTTTTAGTTTTTTTGAGGAAACTCCATACTGTTTTCCACAGTGGATGCACCAATTTACATTCCCACCAACAGTGTAAGAGGGTTCCCTTTTCTCCACACCCTCTCCAGCATTTGTTATTTGTAGACTTTTTAATGGTGGCCACTCTGACTGGTGTGAAGTGGTACCTCATTGTAGTTTTGATTTGCATTTCTTTAATAATTAGTGATGTTGAGCATCTTTTCATGTGCCTATTGGCCATCTGTATGTCTTCTTTGGAGAAATGTCTATTAAGGTCTTCTGCTTATTTTTCAGTTGAGTTGTTTTTGCTGTTGTTGTTGTTGACTTGTATGAGCTGTTTGTATATTCTGGAAATTAAGTCCTTGTCAGTCACATCATTTGCAAATATTTTCTCCTATTCCATAGGTTGTCTTTTTGTTTTGTTCATGGTTTCCTTTGCTGTGCAAAAGCTTGTAAGTTTGATTAGGTCCCATTTGTTTATTTTTGTTTTTATTTCTACTGCCTTGGGAGACTGACCTAGGAAAACATTGGTATGATTTATGTCAGAGAATGCTCTGTGTTTTCTCTTCCCTGTTCCTCCTACCTAGTCACATTTTTATTTCTGTGAAGTTATCTCAAAAGGATATACCAAATTTAGCCTGGAAAAACAGAAAAGAATAATAAAGAGTTAATCTTTCCTATATAAAGGCAAAAGAGCATTACATCAGTTTTTCTCTGAATTTGATGAGGGAAAAGAAGAGGTGCTGTATGTTAATTGAAGTTATATTTTTGCATAATATCATCTTATCGCCCTATTGAATTGCCTCTTGGGTTCATATAGGATCCATCCAAATTGCCATTTTGTTCACAACTACTGTACCTCATCCAGCAAAATGTTGGCAACAAGCCCATTACCCAGATTTGCCTTCTCATAATATGGGGCATGGAAATATCAGCTAACATTTCTTTAGTGTTTATTATATGCTTTCTGCTAGATGCTTTATAGCCTTTATATCAGTGAATCCTCCCAATTCTAAGTATTGGTTGGAATGGAGAAAACAGAGATTTCGAATGGATTAACAGATGTTTCCAAGGCCACACATCTGGTAAGGAGTGAAGCAGAAATTCATGCATAAGTGTAACTCTATTCTCCATGCTCTCTTTAATACATTATGTTACATCACAATTACTTTTGAATTTTAAAAATCCACATAGGTGAAGGCTAACACTTTTTATAAAGTTAAAGTCTTTCAAAATGTACATTAAAAGCTTTAGAAAAAAATGATGGTATGACAAACCTTGGTAGTTCAGTGAGAAAAATATGTTCTTAAAAAAAAGAAAAGAAGAAGAAGAAACATGGACAAAGGCAAAAGGATGCGGTGGGTGGGATTAAATCACATAACAATCTTCTGCCTCTTGACAATGTAAATGTTTCATGATTCACATGCTTAGCCTTTCTTTCATTTGCATCACTGTAGACACTAAGCAATGGGTATTTGTTGACAATTAGCTCTCAGTCTGTTTGGTGTCACTATGTGCACACAACACATTTTAGACATTGGAATCGCAACACGTCATTAATGAACAAGAATTCTGGGTGTTAGAAAGAAATCCCAGAAAAAAATAATTTACAAAATATTTTAGTCGTGTTATTTCAAATGTGTCTAAAAAAACCTTCGATATATTTCCAGCATCTCTTTGAGAAGTGCTGACAGGTGTCCTTATTATTGAAGAAACTGTGGTGTTTCCAAAGATCTTTATCTAAGTAATATTTTTAGAATATATGTATATTGCAAATTATCCTTTTAGAAGTCAAACTTATTACCATCATAGTACCAACACAGAAGTTAGATAATTTTTATGACAAAGCTCTGATCTATGAAAAATCAAAGGCCACATGTTCTTTTATTCTTTGCGTTTTCTATAATCAGAAACAGTCCCTGTCAGTCTTTTAGTTTGCTGAATAATATTCAATAAAAATAGAAAACAATTTACAATGTTAAGGGTAAATAATAGCATGGAATTTAATATGAAATAAAAAAGAAACTAAAATTAATCAAGAGAGTTTTTCTATAAAAGTCTTTACTTATTCCCAAGAGAAATACAATTTAATTTTCAATTAGCTGTGTTTTTTTGTAAGGTGAAAGCAACATAAGACAATTCCTTGAGAATAATTTCCAGAAAAATAATACTTAAAACATTAAAACTTCCTCAGTGAAATTTACCAAGCAACTGACTACAACAAAATGCTTTTTAAATTATCGTGATCAACTACAGAAAAAAATTACTCTATTTTAATATACAGAACTATAGAATAAATAAAATGTTATTTCCATATTATTGATTTTGCTATGAGCAGAAAAATGTCTACAAATCTCATTAATTCTTAATCTGAAAACCTCTGAGAAATACTCCACAGTTTTTAGAAGTCATTGAAAAAAACAGAATGTAGGTTGTTTTTTATTTCTTGTATATGTCTCATCTTTGTTCCCCAAGTATGTTGCACTCAGTAGGTGCTTCATAAAAGACTTAATATTGCAGAGGAGAAGTTGGGCTAACACAAAGACTGGCATCTGTAGATATTTTCCAGATAAAGTTAAAGGGCCAGTGAAGGTCATGACATTTTGAAAACATTTCAAGATGAAGGAATTTTTCTTAAGAAAAAAAAAAATCTATTGTATAATCACTTCCAAAATGATCATCTCCTTCACAAGGAAATTTTTTATCCTTCTTTGAAACTCCCATTCCGAATTCAATGAAAGTTGAACTTAAATGTTTCTATGAAATTTCTCCTGGTTTTCATCAAAATAAAATTTTCCCACTAAGTCAGTCTGTGGCATTCCAGGGAACGAACAGGGAGAAGATGCCATTCTTATTCTCTATCAAACTCCTTTTCCAATTCCTAATTCGAAGCACTGGATCTGAATATATTTGGCGACAACGCTCAAAACATGAAATTTGTTGGCTGAGAAGTAATGCTATCTATTCCAGCTTAACCACAAACACAAGAACATTTTTTTGTGTAGCTGCTATGGAGGAGGTATTTTGAACAGCTGCAGCAGCGATTGGAATAAAAAATTGGAGGTCAAATTGTCTTTATTCCAGATTATACAGCTCAGCATTTGTAATATGCAAACAACACACCATAATGAGCTGTAGGTTTCCTGTTTGCAATTTCCCACAGTAACAATTACCATCACTGCAGTGGTACTCTCAGTGGATTATTTTTGGGCTATTTTAGAGCCAGCCCTTGGGAAACATCTGCTGAATTTGAACTTCACTACCTAAACCATACCACTTCTAATAATACTTCATAATAACGAATATTAATATGAAAAATTCCAGTACACACTTTTGAGCACTTATTATATGCAGGCACTGTGACAAGCATGTTGCATGTTACACAATTATTCCACGAGTTAGTTACATTAATATCCCTATTTGAAGGATATAGGACCTGAGGCTACAAAGGTAAACTGACTTGTCATTTACAGAGATGGTCATGTTGATAGTTTGTGGCAGAGATGGGGATACAGTTTAAGTGTTTCTGGCATTTATGGTCTATATACATGTGATTGCCTCACTTGTCCTGATAGCCCCCCTCCTGTGAACTTCTTTGGTATTTATGGGCAAACAGCTTACATGATGCTTAATCACAAACTGCTTGCAGTATTAGTTTTTTTTTTCATCCAATATTTTCTTATATATATATATGTGTATATGTATATACATACAATATAATAGATAATATGATACAATAAAATAGATAATATAAGCAAGATGTCAGATAAATAATACTGAAAACAATTGCTACATTTCTTAGAATATAGACTAATAACAATGAGAGGACAAGGAAAGGTAGGTAACTAAACTTTAAGGATTATGACTTGATATCATATACCATGTACTTCATTATACAAACAGTAGTAAAAATGCATCATTTCTTTTGCTAACAAGAACCCCATCTTCCTCCTAAATGCACCATTATTTCCTCTGGGGAAGTTATCTTTCCTTGGTTGGCCTGCTTTCCTAGTGACAGTTAGTAGAAGCAACTGGATCTTCCTCCTCCACACCTTCTACAGACTCAATTGTCTGAGACTTTATATCCTGAATGTTATTTGCAGAAGCCAGTAAGCCAGAATCGACACAGCCTGTCCTGCTGCTTCACAGTCCTTCAGAGCTCCGATCTTAGTGTCTTCCATCTTCAAGCCTGCTTTTCCAGCCTCCCAGTGACCCTCCGGAATGCTAACTTTTCAAGAACGCCCCCCCCCCGTGTTTAAGTCAGCCACAGTGAAGCCAGAACTCCCTGGCACGACCATGCTAGTTGTGTGCCTCAGGCTCTCCTCCTGATTGGTTGGGTCTTGAATCATAGATAGACACTGATAGGTAGAGGATACCTACTGATAGACAATGTGACCATCACTCCTAGTCAAGAGCTTGCTGTTAACTGGGGAGAGGGGGAGAAAAATAACCAGATGAGGCACAGTAAAAGGGCTTCTTAAATTTTCTTATGAGGTCAGATTTTTTTTAAAGGCATGTAAGAGTTAGAAAGAGACATAGTTGGGAGTCAAAGAGGTACTTTAAAGCAGTTGAGTTAGTCTAATTCTTAGATGTCTTTTCAAAATTTGAGCTTAGGAATCAGAGGATCTGTGCTCAAGGTAAAGAACTGTCACTTATTCCAGGACAGGAAATTGGAAAGTCTTACTACCACATGAGCGCACTTCATAAACTATACAATGAGGGGTAGACCTACCTTTTATCTAAGAGTCTAGTAGCTGTATTATTCATTGTTAAATATAACTTGAAGAAATCAAAATAATATGTTTGTACCAATTGAAGAAAAATGAATGTATATTCATGAAATATGTTAGTTATTTTTAAAAAGAAATACTTATATTTCTTCATTATACTTATATTCTTCATTGTACTTATTCAACTAAGAAATACATTTTAATGCAATATACACTTTAACACAATATGAAATGAGCACACTCATTCGTACCACAAATATCCCCCAGACCAATAATGAGTGTTTGTCACTAAGAGTTCCAAATGACTTTCATTGATAACAAAATTTTATTTTGAGGTGCTTTAAATAGTCCCCTATTGACAGATCACAACTTCTGTTTCTTAGCAACCTTTAATTTGTTGTAATGAAACATCTGATTCATCCTAAAGAATTTAAATTACACATATACAAGTTGTTTCTGCTGGAGAGTGAAAAGAGAAATGTTAATTCAGGTTTTGTCTAATGATAACATATTCTGAAACAGTATGGTCTCAGTTGAGAGTTTTTCCCTGAAAATTTCTTAATTAGTTTTGATTTGTTTTAGAAGTAGAAAAATCACACAAATTCCACAAAAATAATTGTTTTAATAGCTCACAGTCTGTTACTATAGATCACTTAATAAGATAATTTGTAGGGAAGTTCACAGTTAATCAGCCTTTAAAGGAAAGCCAAAGTATACTGCATATACCAAGAAACTGCCAAGACTCCACCAATGTTGGTTAAATTCCAGATGCCCGATGCAAGGTCATAGTGATCACTGCAGCAAAACACACTTCTAAGGGATCATTTGACTCCACTAAAAGTCATTTCTCAATGATTTATATTTGAAGGTAAATGATGTACCTTTATTCACAGAGGAACACTTTCTGCAAGCTATCAGGTGAATCTTCTATTTAACAAATATATCTGTGGAAGGTGTACTATTATCTATGGGAAAATACAGGAAATTAATGCAATTAAATCATTATATTCAATAACTATTTATTAAGGCTTATTTTGTACTGGTTACAATAGAGACTCAAAGATGCTATACTATGTTCCTGTATTCAGTGAGCCTATATTTTTCTGGGGACCATATAGGGTCATAAATACCTTAATGAGCTAAAGAAGGGAATGGTTAATGTGAACCGGCAAATTAAGAAAAAGCTTCATGGATAAGGGACTCATGGAGGTATATTTTGAAAGGATAGAAATGCCATAAGGAAAGACCAAATATAAGAAGAGAAATCGATAAAAGCACAAACACATAAAAACTTGTGCTTACCAGGGATGCAAGGTAGGTCTCAGATCATGAATGACCGAATTAGATGAGTTAATTTTAATAAAATTAATTTTAGATCACAAAACAACTAAAGTGTATCTCTTAAAAAAGGCACTAGCTCTATATCCAAAATTTATAAGCAACTCATGCGGCTCAATAACAAAAAAACAAACAACCCAATCCAAAAATGGGCAGAAGAACTAAATAGACATTTCTCCAAAGAAGATATACAGATCGCCAACAAACACATGAAAGAATGCTCAACATCATTAATCATTAGAGAAATGCAAATCAAAACAACAATGAGATATCATCTCACACCGGTCAGATTGGCCATCATCAAAAACTCTAGAAACAATAAATGCTAGAGAGGGTGTGGAGAAAAGGGAACCCTCTTGCACTGCTGGTGGGAATAATGTAAATTGATACAGCCACTATGGAGAACAGTATGGAG
>NC_041224.1:164344639-164383453 GCF_002837175.3 Physeter macrocephalus
ACTGATCATGTGATACAAATGCACTGATCATTTTTTTTTTTTTTTTTTTTTGTGGTATGCGGGCCTCCCTCTGCTGTGGCGTCGCCCGTTGCGGAGCGCAGGCTCCGGACGCGCAGGCTCAGCGGCCATGGCTCATGGGCCCAGCCGCTCCGCGGCATGTGGGATCCTCCCAGACCAGGGCGCGAACCCGGTTCCCCTGCATCGGCAGGCGGACGCACAACTGCTGCGCCACCAGGGAAGCCCCTAAGGTAGAGCTTTTTAATCTAGCTGGTGAAATAGAGTGTTCAGGGGATTTGTTAACCCTCAAAAATTGCATGCAAAATTTTGTGTTTGAATTTTTCTACTTGGTCTGTGGCTCCTCAAAATTGTAAATATTGCTGTAAGATCATCCAGAACCCATAAATGGGGAAATAGTTTCCCAATTTCAGTAAATTAAATGTCCATCAAGTTACTTGCTAAAATCAGAAATCTGAGACTAAATCCTGACACTGTTATAAATCACTATTCTATTTCCAAAATATGAAATCTTTATCTATCTCTACCAATATCCTTTTTACCTAAATCACCATTTTCTTCTCACCTGGATTAATTCAATTATCTCTTAAAAGGCTTTATCTCCTAATTATCTCTTCTCCATTTTCAGTGTAATTTTTAAGAATATAAATCATGGGCTTCCCTGGTGGCGCAGTGGTTGGGAGTCCGCCTGCCGATGCAGGGGACACGGGTTTGTGCCCCGGTCTGGGAGGATCCCACATGCCGCGGAGCGGCTGGGCCCGTGGGCCATGGCCGCTGGGCTTGTGCGTCCGGAGCCTGTGCTCCGCAGCGGGAGAGGCCACGACAGTGAGAGGCCCGCATACCACAAAAAAAAAAAAAAAAAAAAGAATATAAATCAGCTCTGAGCTCTGTCTTTCTTAAAAATCCTTCGGTGTTATTCTTTGAATTACAATGCAATTCAAATTCTGCAAAAGGGACTCTACCTACCAATCCGTCCTCTCACTACTCTCCTCCTGTCTCTGCTCCAGCTATACCAGTAATCTGAGGTTTTTTTCATTTCCCCAAACACAGACAGCTTATTATCAATGCAGGGCCTTTGATACCTTCCACCACTAGCACTTTTCTTGGCTTTAATGTTACTTGCTCAGAGACTCTACCCCAAACAAAAGTCTAAATCACCTCTTGTTATGAATCAGAGCACCTGGTTACTTATCTTTATATTATACGTTAGAGAATCTACCATCATTGTGTTTGTTTCGCCTAAGGGGAGACAAGGTAGGACCAGGGCATAAGCTAAACTGAGTCATATCTCATCATCATCATATACACAACACCTAGAATGATGTCAACCAGCTACTTGATGCTCAAAATGTGTGCTTGAAACAATTAATAAGTTTGCCTTCCCCCAATTTCTCTGCTTATACTTTAAAGGTAATGTACATTAGAAGACCACATCATCCACTTGTATTTCCTCAAAAAAAAGGCAAAATATTTTATATTTGTAAGATTTGAGCAGCCAACTTTAGGCAAACAGTAGTCAGAGGGGTAAAGCAGGTTAAAAATTCTGGGATTTTCACCAATGTGTGTGGTAGATCAAATATGAGATGTCCCCAAATGTTCTTGACCTAATTCCTGAAATATGTGAATTTTATGGCAAAAGAGATTTTGAAGATGTGGCTAAGGGGAGATTATCCTATATTATGTGGCTAATGGGGAGATTATCCTATATTATTATTCAGATGCACCCAATGTGATCAAAAAGGACTTAAAAATGGAGGCAGAAAAGACAGAGGGAAATGTGACCTCAGAAGAATGGTCAGAGGGAGATGCAACATTGCTGGCTTTAAAGGTGGAGAAAGGGACCATGAGCCTCTAAAAAGTGGAAAAGGCAAGGAAACAGATTCTCTTCTAAAACCTCCAGAAAGGAATGGAGACCCACCGACATCTTGATATGAGCCCAGTGAAACCTGCATCTGACTTCTACCCACCATAACTGTATGATAAAAAATTTGTACTTTTAAGCTTTTAAGTGTGTGGTAGGTTTGTTACAGTAGTAACAGAAAATAAAGACAATGCCTTTAATTAAATGCATTCTGGGCAGTCCTTTACTATTATATACAGCGGTTCCTGAAACTTTTTTCAGTCTCTAAGTGTAAAAGTATCCAATAGGGCATATATCCTTCTAAAGATCTCGCAAGTTTTGCTTTTTTTTTAAAGATAGTGTGACAGGTCACACCAATGGCCCTAATTGTTCACAGTCAGTTAATTCCAAAACAAATAAAATGAGTTAGTATCTCATTAGCTGATTGCTACCCATTATGCCTACTTATCAGCAGTTAGCTTTCAGGTTAAATTATAACAGTTTAAAAGGGAGAGAGTTATCAGCTGAAATTCTGAGCACCTGTCACTTTTCAGAGAAACTGTGCCTTATCACCAAACTACTCTACTCAAGAGTGACACCCAAGCATTTGGCCATAGAACTATCTCTATTTTGGAAAAAGTGAACCATCTGGGTCTAAGGCAGAGAGGGTCTTGACAATTAGTTTGCTTTATTTTCCTTACTTTGTTCTTTTTTTTTTTTGAAAACTAACTTTCTCTCCTTTGATTTGCTACAACTGACAGAATAATCTTCAACGGAAAAAAATCATACATGTCTATTTCCCTACCTTTTTTTAGAGGGGGAATCTTCTGAGTTCTCTCAAAGGTACTTCCTTCCATGGTAAAAAAAAGCATAGAATATAGATCTTAATTTACTTCCCTGAAAGAGATATTTCACTGAAGTTTCACTCTCAATCCCCCTTTTCTAATACTAAATTCTTTATGGCACCTTTCCTCTTAAGCCCCTGCTAGCCATTCAACACAGTCAGTGCTTCTGTAAAATGAAATTCTAAGGTCTGAATTAAAAGGGGCTTTGGGGAACTTACCTAAACCCCACAAGGGCTTCTAAAACTTTTTCATTCAATTATATCCAGTGGGGGAGACAATTCTAAAGCCACAGCCCCATCCTGATATTTCTATACTTACATTTACCTTAAAAATTCATGAAAACTTTGGCTTTTCTGCCAGTATTTATTTGTGTCTACTTTAGTATATATTTGTGTCTACCTCCATTCCCTCCAAAATTTTATGTTTAAGAGCTTTGAAGAACATACACTACACATTTATCCATTTCTTAATTTATTACTGAATTATTCAATTTGAGAAATTTTCTTATATTAGTATGTGTCATTAACTCTCACAGGTAGTATGCATAAATGAGTCAATTGTGTAAATTTGGCCCAAAAATATAATTAGAAGACATACTGAAACATGTCATGGTGTTAAAAAGGAAGAACCCTTAGGGCTAAATCACTCTATATCTTCATGGGGCTCAGATTTAAATGTAAATAATTTTCAGGAGGGTAGCATACAATGTATGTGGATACTATGTATAGGTCTACGTAGAGTATAAGGTATAGTACTATGGCTGCAATTTTCAGAATTAGCACTTAAGCAATCAGACTCAGACAAAATTTGAACAGGATGTTGAGGATGGAAAGGAGTGCCTAGCAGACATTCAGGGAGTGCGGTTGGCAGTTCTGGCCCTTGAAAGTGAAGAAGCCATTTTAGTTCCCAAGGTTAAGCACCTGGGGATATGCTGACCTGCTGCAGAGCAGTGTTCTCACACTTCAAGTAGTGTATCAGAATTGCCTGGAGGCTTTGTTCTTGGCCTCCATCCCCAGGATTTCTGATTCAGTAGATCTCAGGTGGGGCTGAAAATGTGCATTTCTAATGAGTTCCTAGGTGATGCTGATGTTGCTTTTTCAGAGACAAGACTTTGAGAACCACTGAGCTAGAGGAACTCGGCAGACAAATTTCGTCAGGTTCATTTTTTGGTTTTTAACTAGGAATTTGAGAGCTCCCAGGAGGGAAAAACCAGATGTAGTACTGACAGATAAAATACTGCTTTTCTAATCAAAGGTATAGATGTGTGTCACATTAAGTGGCATGAAATGACCCTTTAGGATACATATAAGTATTAGTAACATATATGCAGGGTTAAAATAATAATAGAGAAGCTGTTTAATCATTTTTAAATAGTTATTTTTAACAATGTTGAAATATTTTACTTAATGTTTGATGCCCATAACATTTCAAATTACTAAATGCATAAGTAAGGCACTCTATTTCCTAGTCTTTTTTGGAAATGATATTAGCTATTTATTCTTTTAGCAGTCTTGTTTAAATAATTTGTACCTTTTAATGATACTTTAGTTATTCTGAATTCTTTGAAACAGACATTTTATCACCGGTCTGCTTTCACAAAGACTGAATTGTCATGTGTGAAGATTCTATTGTTTTTATCTTTTCAAAGATTACTTTCCACATGAAGTGACTTCGCCCAAGAAATGACATATCTTAATTCCTTTCTTGTTCATTACTCTAAAAGTCAGTGGAGGAATATAGTTCAAAGCCCTGGTTCCCAGGATATACATCTCTACAAAATGCTAAGCTCTGATTTAAATCTTTAATATTCAATTATCCTAACAGATAATTGAGTTTTTCCAGTACTTACCCACAACAGGACATTATATAGAGACAAAAGGTCCATCTTGAAGATTAGTTAGTGATATGTCAGTTCTTCCTATTTTCTTTTTTTTTTTTTTTTTTTTTTTGCGTTGTACGCGGGCGTCTCACTGTTGTGGCCTCTCCCTCTGCGGAGCACAGGCTCCGGACGCGCAGGCTCAGCGGCCATGGCTCACGGGCCCAGCCGCTCCGCGGCATGTGGCATCTTCCCGAACCGGGGCACGAACCCGTGTCCCCTGCATCAGCAGGCAGATTCTCAACCACTGCGCCACCAGGGAAGCCCCTTCCTATTTTCTAAAGCCTCTTACAGAACTGCACAGCTCTGCCTCTCATTACCCCACACCTACAACTGAAGAAATTAACATATTGGTGCATGCCCACTCCTCCTGGCATCTTTCAAGTAAGTAGAGGAATGAAGTCCATAAGGAAGAAACTCTCCCAAGCGGTCTAACCCACTCACAAAGATCTATCATATCAAACTGCCAGCAAAAGTTTATTAGCAAAGAAACCAAAGGAATGATGTATTGTGTAAAGAAAGGAAGAAATATCGTCTTTACCCTCTCCATTCCCAGCCTTCAATATTCAAAAGAAATCCTAGAATATTGTTTTTCTTTTATCTGATACCTAGAAAGAAACTAAAGCACATATGGACTGTGAAAATCTATGACAGGATATTAAAATTTATTTGATTTCCTGTTATGTACATTTATAAGTAGTCATGTATGTACAAATTTATGTAGTTAGGGACAAGAAACAATTTTGTAAATATCAGTCTCCTGAGACCATATTGCTATGGTCTTCCCTATGTAATTTTTGCTATCTTTCCTTTGGCCAGTTTCCTTGTCTATATTTTATCACTTGAATAAACTATTTTTTTCTTTTTTTGTGATACTGCCACCTTCCCAAAATTAAAGCTATTAACTCTACATGCATAGGTCTGGAAGTTGATTTATTCACATACATCGATCTAATTTTCCTGCTGTTGATGATCTTAAAAGATTGGCATAAGATTTTCTTCTGGGCACAGAAGTTCCTCATGTTTCTATTATAGAAAATATTCTTTTATAACAAGAGAGGAAATTTTAAAATATTTTATGTTTGGGGCAGAGAATACTATTTAGAATTGCTGTTGCATGACCATGAGGCAGAACCAAGGAACACATGTTGGGGGACAGAGTGGAAGGTAACTAACTGTATCCAAAACACACATGTTTTCTTCTGATGATGCTCCAAAAACTTGTTTTAGATAAAATCCAAATATATCCACAGCCATTTCCAAAACTTAAAGTTTTTAGTTATTTTAGTTTTCCATTTGAACTGAACTTCATGCAATTCTAAACTATTGGAGATTCGAATAGGACATCCTATATAGAATCTGTGGTTGTTGAGATTTAAAGCTAATTGTATACATTCAAGGAGTTTATGCAGTTCAAATATTTGACAGTAGATATATACAATGCTGAAAAGATAGAGTCTAACAGAACTATCAGTTAGAGACCAACTGTCATACATGCAACCCTTATTGTCTCTGAGTAACTGTATGAGGAAGGTATAAGAGAGAAATGGGAGAGGGAACCAAAATACCTATTTTGTTCCAGTACTTTAAATAATCCAAATTAAAATAAGACGGTCTTAATATAAGATCAGTTTACCTATGTAATCTTGTCCTGATGTGTTAAAACCATAGGTTTATTGCACCCTGTCATTATATCAGTAAATACTATCTAGGTTTATAATAATTTTCAGAAATTTTGTTTTTAATATACAAGGTAAGTAAAAATCTTTTCCTCTATTGACTTTGTTAATTTCTTTTACATTTTTTATTGACTCTTGGTAGGTAGTTCAATTACATGAGCACACTAAATACATCTCTCTATATTGAAATTTGTGGTTTGAAATCATCAGTGTGAACTTCAGTCTTTTGTGTTTTGGTTAATAAAAAATATAAAATGTGAATAACAAATCATACTAAAATGTTATTAGAGTCTTTCATGCTTTACTTTCTAACAGTAAATGAATACCACAAGAGGAAGCAGAAAAATAATGAAGTTCCTGTTATCTAACAACCCCTGGTAAAATAGACTGTTTCTTTGAAAAAATCAAAAGTGCCACTTATAGTTTTGTCTCAGGCTCAATTTTTGAATGTTAATTATTAAGTATCCTGGGAAAAATATTTCTTGCATATCAGGTTGGATTCTAGTTCATTGGCTACATAAGTAGTGATTTTACCTAAGATATGTGTGATAAATGATGTAATTTACCCATGCTACAGAGAAACAACCCAAAAGACAAAAAAGAAAAGTCCAGCTTTTAACCACAAATGATATATGATGGTCTTCTGATTTGAATAAGAAAGGTAACTCTCCATAAAATATTTATTTAAGGGCTCCCAGATTAACTATTTTGATAGAAATGACTGATCTATTTTAATAAACTGGATCAATTCATCCAAACAAACAATTTTAATTATTTTTTTTACTTTGATCATTAATTAGAGAATGCTTTATATGGCACAGCCAAGACACAGTCATAAAAACAAATGCATTCTTCACAAGTAATTTTTAAAAATGCCATCTGAGATGAAAAACAGAATAAAACTGTTGCCCACCTTTCCCCCCACTTCTATATTGCGTTCATTAACGTTTGTTCCAGCTTTAATGTAAATTTCCAATGATAATATGAGATTAATAATATCACACCTATTTTTAACTTTAGCCTTCAGGTTTTGGTTCCTACTTTATACATTAAATGCAAATAAAATTGTATAAAATTTCACGCACTCACCGCAAACTAACATTATGTGTGTGTGTGAATCAGAAGAAAGGAATTGAGAGAAAACTTACTTTTAGGGAAAATAACAAAATTTTTGATATAGGCCCTACTTGTTTACTGAAAAATCTAAGTAAAAAGTTCCTTCTGGTGAAGTAATTATCAAAACAAATATGTAGGAGGCATTTCAATGTTAATCAAAAAACAATTTATTATAACAAATCTTTCTTTCAGACAGATAAAGCTGAATTTTAGTTTTTAGTTTATGCCAGTTCTTCATAATTACCAATGTACCTACACAGGCAACTGTCTATTCAGACAAAGAGTAGACAAGAGCACTTGTTTTGTCAGTATGAGCATATGGAGAGCTGTCTAGATCACTGAACATACACAAACCCTAATTCCCTGAAAATGGTTCAATAATACCACAGTTTCAATAAAAGCTTCAGGCATGGGTTTCCTTTAAAATTTCCCTTCCTGTCTCACATTCTTAGTTGAATTTGGTATTTGAACTTTACCACTATTTCAAAACATCAGTAAGTTCAGCATCAGCTACTATAAGCTTAGAGTTGGTGATATTAATGCAAAACCTTGGTGTCCAGGATCCCTTCTTTCATAGATTCCCTCATCCCACCTCAACCTTCCCCGCCCCAGACACTCGGCCTAAATTAAGTTCATGTTATCCCAGTTCTTCTATTTTCTAGATTTCTTCCACCGATAATAATGCATCACCAAATCCAGGAATCATGCCCTAAATTCTGGTCCAAAGGACTGGGCTTTTGAAATTTAATGCTTGCCAGTGGTTGGGACCAAGCCTCCTCTTAGCAATTTGCTCCTTACCACATGGGCCATCCAAAACAGGACCTGACTTTTAACAACTACCGAAACCTCTAGACAGTTAGTTACCTGAATTCAAATAACATGTTTTATCCTCTATGTCACTCTCCTTTTATTTGTCTACTCTTGGTCCTCTGGTCTCCAGATGTCTATCCCATCTTAGGAAGCTGCTATATTTCATTTACCTCTTTGAAAAAGGAGAGGTGGGAAGAAGATTTAGATGTGAAAGCAAGAGTCTGGAGCTGAGAATATGTAAGTATCAGTAAAAATTCAGGGGTTTTCTTATTGAAGGTTAAGCAAAATACTCTTTGTATGCTTTTCAGTAAAGTATTTGTTAATTCAAAAAAATTATATGTTATTTTTTTACCTTCAAAAATTTGGAAAATTCTGGCCTGACTCCAAAACTAAGAGATGAAGGGGAAGGGAGAGAAATAGAACACAGCTGCTTGCATACAAGTAATGGAGACAAAAAATTAAGAGCTTCCTTCAAGTGGAAGGTAACACTTCCGGAAAAGAGACGGTCAAGCTTTGCACAACTACATCTTCCCACATAGAGTGACTGCCTTTCAAAGCTCTCCCCTGCCTTCCCCTCAGGTAACATTCCATTTAAGCTATCGGTGTCTGCCTTTTGAGGGTGAGAGTCTCCTAAACGTCTAATAAGAAATGACATCATCAGAACATAAAACTGCTATTTATTTTGTTTTACTGTTTTTGCCTCTCATTAAAAACATAATCATCTTTTCTTTCTGCCCATATATTAGTTCCATTTTGTTGATAGCTAAATCAAGGACAAATATGAAATCAAATTATATTCTGGTTAAAAATGTAGCTTCAAATAAAATTCATGCTTGTGATGACTGACACTCAGTGGCATCTGGAGAAGAAATGTGCTGTTTCCAGCTCACACTGATTAGGGAAAAATAATGGATATTAAATCAGTACACTAGCCTTAAATAAAATGAATTTCCCACTTAGTCACATTTTGAAAATGATAATGGCTTTTCAAGTTTTATTGTACATAAAATACTACCAATGATATATAAATTACAAGCGAAATGGAAAAAAAGAAAGGGAAAAGAAAGATACTGGCCCCTTTGGTCAGTATCACACCAGACAAGCTTGTTAATAGGAGACTGACATTTGTGAAACTGTAAATCTGAGATGGATACTTAGTAACTGCAAGTTTCATTAAAGATTTCTCTTTGTATAATGTTTTAAAGTTTATCAATTGATGTTGGATGTTATCCCATTTTTTACAAATCCCTATGAGTAGACATAGTAACGACAGTATACATAGCAGAACATCTCCATTTTTAGTGGAGAAAACTGATGCCTTGAGATATTAAGCTGTTTGTCTTAGTGATGTGGATATCATGTACAGTTTGAGGAACTGAAGAAGTCTATGATTCTCGGCTCCTTCCTTTGCACTCCCTCTGGGTGGAAGGGACATGAACACGATAGCACTGAGCATCAAAATATTCCCTCTTCCCACTGTTTCTGAATTCCTATAGCAACTACCATCTGCTTGAGAAATTTTCTAAGGATATAAACATTGTGTGTGTCATATCCATATACTCAGATTTATGAAACAGATATTTATTGAGCATCTAAGCTGTGAAAGACACAGTAAAGGTCACGAAAAATGAATAATGACATTTTCCTGCCCTCAATGAGCTCTCCATCTAGTAAGGAAGATTTAAAAAAATATACAAAACATAAGGGGAAAAAAGCAATCTAGTGAGTAAAAAGTGGAGAAAAATCCATTCGCTGTATGAATCAGATGAGGAAGACAGAACCTCCAAATAAGCACAACATCACTACTGTGTTTCAAAAAATTAAAAAACATAAACATGAAATAGAAAGATCATGGTACTTTCAGGCTGAGGGAATAACATGACAAAAAAATCATGGGAACAGGAATATCTGAGGACAGTTTAATGTGGAATGCAGCATATTTGAAGGTAAATAATGGTAAGTAAAATTGGAAGCGTTGGTGAAGGCATGGATGATGTCTTTGTACATCAGTCAGGATGTGTTTAGAGTTAAAAAGGCAATGGAGAGTTCTGAGGGATTTTTTCTTTGTTTGTTTTTGTTTTTGTTTGAATGGGAAGTTAAGTGATGAAGTCACTTTGTTAAAAATAAAGAAATAAAGCTGCCCAAATACTGTTTTAGTTTAAAGAATGCAAATACTCTGGGATTGGAGAGCCATGTTAGGGTGGCAACTGTAACAATCTGGACCAAAGGTAATGATCAGTCCATACTAGACAAGGGGAATAGTGAGGGGAAGACGAGTTTGCAAAGTGCTGTCAAGACAAGTCAAGCACATTTAGGGATTGACTAGACATCAGGACAAAGGGGACAGTGTTAAAAATTATTGATTTTTCTCCTCTAGTTGACTGAAACAATGCCACTGCCTTTAATAGGAACAGAAAATCCCATGGAAATCTGAATTGAACAGAAATTGATGGATTCCATTTTTAAGAAACCTAAGAGAAGAAGTATCTTACACTCAAAAATAGGGAGAATGTTTTAAAATATGACAGGATTCATTCAAAGTTGTCGAAGAAAACCTCCTGTTCCCCTTTATTCTCACATGAGTACTACACTCACAGCACTTCTGACGCCAGATGCATGGGTTTATTCCCACACCAGCCAGTTCTTGGATACCAGCTGGGCATTCTACAATTCAGTGCAATTCTGACACTATCTACCTGGAGTTAGCATTATATCCCACAAATTAAGGGTTCAATCTGAGGAGACGGCCCCTTTGGATGACAATTCCAAATAACAGGTTGTCTCTACTACTTCTGAACAACCAACTATAAATAGGGGTTCCACAACCCTTTCCTAGTTTTCCATAATGTGCCAGAACATCTCGCAGAACTCAGGGAAATACTTAACTTACATTTACCAATTTATTATATAATAAAGGATATGATATAGGATACAGATGAACAGCCACAGGAAGAGATACACAGGTCAAGGTTCCTGAGAAGTTGAATGCAACACCCTCCCAGTACATGGATGTGTTCACCAATCCAGAAGCTCTTCAAATTCTGTTTATTGGGATTTTTATGGAGGTTATATCATGTAGGCATGATTCGTCATTAACTCAGCCTCCATCACTTCTGCCCTTACTGGCTGAAAATTCCGAGCGTCTAATCATGACTTGGTCTTTCTAGTGACCAGCCCCCATCTTGAAGCTATCCAGGAGCCCACTAAGAGTTGACTCATTAGAGCAAAAGACATCCCCATCACCCAGAAAATTCCAAGGGATTTAGGATCCCTGTGTCAGGAACTAGCGTCAAAGATTAAATATTAGAACAAAAGATACTCCTAATGCTCTTACCACTTAGGGAATTGCAAGGACTTTAGTTCTGTTCCATGAACTGGGACAGAGACATATATATATATATATATCTATTATAATTATCAATTAGTATTTTTCTTGAAATGAAGATATTTTGATTAGAAAACTAGAGAAAAAACTCTGAATTCTTAATAGGGTCAAGGAAAAGTATTATCCAGTTGTGTTCTTACAGACAGGATCTGGTTATGTTAATTGATCTTTTTATCGACAGGCCTAAAGTAAATGCACCATTTATCTAATGGTTGATTGATGAGTTTGCCTTCCAAATCGAAAAGAAATATTTCTCACATTCCA
This sequence comes from Physeter macrocephalus, assembly GCF_002837175.3. NCBI lineage: Eukaryota > Metazoa > Chordata > Mammalia > Artiodactyla > Physeteridae > Physeter > Physeter macrocephalus. Next base: position 164,356,470 of record NC_041224.1, read on the forward strand.
CTGCATTCCCATTTCAGATTTAAAGCATACAGTGTATTTAATTTTTTACCAGTGTGCCAAATGGGGCTTATCAGAACATGACATTTGGGATCCATGCCATGGGGCCATCTTATAAGTGAAAAAGCTTTATAATGAGGTACTTCTGCTGCTGTGGCTGCCAGGAATAAGTTCTTCAGTGAGGACTAAGCAGAGAGGCATTATGCCAAATTTCACACCAATTCAAATTGTATTTGCACTAACCTTTAGGGATGGAATTGATTTTCTGTAAGAGTTTTACCACCACTGAGAATATTCAAAAGAAGACACTGTAGGCAATTCTAAAAAGAAATTCCTGAACTGTTTTGTGTGATGACAACCCGATTGGAATAAATTTAGAGCCTTCCATGGTGACTATTTTGAAGGATCAAATATTCTTGGACATAGACTTTCCAGTACTTTTGGTAAAAAGTCTATTTTATGATTTTATTATAATATACATGCATGTAAATACAAAGCCTGTCTGCAAACACACACACACCCCTGAAGACACACTGCTCTATTTGATATTTGGCAGAGGTCATATTATTTTTTCAAATGTTTTAAGAATAGCACACTAAAACACATCCTTCCCAGTATGCAGCCCCATGTGAATTTTTTTTTTTTTTTGCGGTACGCGGGCCTCTTACGCGGGCCTCTCACTGGTATGGCCTCTCCCGTTGCGGAGCACAGGCTCCGGACGCGCAGGCTTAGGGGCCATGGCTCACGGGCCCAGCCGCTCCGCGGCACGTGGGATCTTCCCAGACAGGGGAACGAACCCGTGTCCCCTGCATCGGCAGGCGGACTCTCAACCACTGCGCCACCAGGGAAGCCCCCCATGTGAATTTTAAGGAGTACAAACTCTACCTTTGATTCATTTATACTTAACTCATCAAAATGTCATGCCATGAGAGACATTTGATGTGCAAAAGCCAGCTGGGTATTTCTCCAGTCTTTCCTTTCTCAGACACAAAATAACAATCTTAGCTAATTATAAACAAAACTACCTCCTTGTAAGAGTTAGATCAATTCAAAGCTGAGGCGGAAAATGTTCTTTAAGTGTGCTGTATGTTGAGAGGAAAAGGAAAAGAAGGTAAAACTAGGGAACATCAGAACTAAAGAGTCTTTTAGTTTCCTGCCCTTAATTATCAGATGAAGTAATAAGCAAGAAAAGCAGGAAACAGGAAGATGGAGTGCTTTAGCCAGGGTGTTCCTGCAGGTTTGGGCCAGAACTAAGAGTGAGTCCTCTGTTTTAAAATCTAATTCTTCTTCCACTAGATAATAATGACTTTTCAAAGAAATCTATGTCTATACATGAAAAAACACACACCTATATATATAGAAAGAGAGGAAAAGTATGTGTGCATATATATGTGTATATATGTGTCAGTGTGCATGTTTGTGTGTGCATGTGTGTGTATGTTTGTGTGTGTGTGCATAGATAGATAAATACACAGACATGTTGACAGATAGACAGACTAAATTTTAAGGGTGGAACTGATTTTCTGGAACCAAGTTTTACGACCACTTAGACTATTCAAAAGAAAACCCTGTAGGCCTTGTGAGCAATTTCTCATATACCTATAATTTATATAATGTTCTTATGACTCACATGATGCTCATCTAATTCATGTAATATTAGTATGATTTCACATATATGAATATAAAATAAACTTTGAAAATAATATTCTTTGAACTTTTGCTCAAATCATATTACAATTCAAATCTTAATGGGTTTTGTCCTAAGCCAAAAAGGTTTTTTGAGGGGGCAGGAGGCAAGGGTGTCTGTGAAAATCTTGATGGTATAGTTATAAATTTCCTTTTAGAAAAGAATAAAATGTGGTATTTCTGTCAACTTTAGGAAACGTTAGAATGCCTTTGTCTTGAATGGCTGTCTTTACCTCTCTATATGATTACTTACCCAGGCACATGACCTATCAAACCTAAGGTCAATGCTAAAGGCAACCTAAATATGCACAGATTTATAATCGAATTTTGCTTCAATTCCAAGCAAAACGATTTTCCAATTTTGACTGAGGTCTCTCTTTTTTTTTTTTTTTTTTTTTTCTAATTGATGTCATTACTATCTGTCTATGGAACTGAACATGCTTGAATTCCTTGGATAGGTAAGAATACAATCTCCCACGGGAACAAAGCATTAGCAATCGACAGAATTTATCAGGACTACTGACTTTGGCAAATCACAAGGTAGGTATTATAAACCAGTATAAAATCATGTAGGTTATCAGTGAAAGAATTCCCAATGGTTGTTACTGGATCATCAATGGATAAGAAAATTCTCATGATGCCTCCCCCTCCTCCTCAAACAGAGATAATAATAACAGTTCAGAGAGACTGCTCACTGAAGTGTTTCCTGGCTTTGGTATTTCTGTTTTAGTAAAATATGATTTTGAAGCTTTAATAGGTAATTTATTACTAATTAAGAGCACAAATTTTAGAATGCGGTTGAGTTTGGTTTAAATTCTGGCTTGCTACTTATTAGCTAAATAATTAGTTTTGATTCTCTACAGTGCAAGACATTGTGCTAGACTCTGAAGGTACAAAGATATGCACGCTGACCTCACAGCAGCCTTCCAGAGCTTCCACTCAGTGGAACAGATAAGCATGCCCCCAAGAAGTCACAGAAATGACTGTAAAGTTACAACTGGGATGAATATGACAAAAGAGAGGTATTCATGGTATAGGGATGTATAATGAAGGGAGTGTGGGTTCATTAGAAATGAGCTGAGATATGGTAGTCACACAGGAGTCACCCAATAAAGGAAAGAAAAGAGTATTATGCTTTAGGTAACAACCACAATGGCCCCCAAGGTGCAAAGAGCACTGGCTGATACAGGAACAGAAACTTAAACAGTGTGCCCAAGGGAAAACACACATATGTATGTGTATCTGTGCATGCACATGCACACATGCCTTCATGTAAAACATACATATTTTTAAACATAAAATATAATCATACTTTATAAATTTTTTCTGCAGTGTGCTTTTTAAAAAAATTTTATAGATCATCGGTATTTTTCATGTCCTTTCATATATATTGTATTATCTACATCATTCATTTTAATTATTGTCTTGGATTCCATTAGGTTTAGCACCATAATTTATCTATTTTTCTACTGATAAAAATTTAGGGCATTTTCTAGTTTTCAAATTACAATAATGCATCAGTAAATGTTCTTGTACCTATATTTTAGTTCAATCATGTTAATATTTCAGTTAGATTTTTTTAATTGGGGTAGAGTTGTTTCACAATGTTGTGTTAGTTTCTACTGTACAGTGAAGTGAATCATATGTGTATGTATACATATACCCCCTCCTTTTTGTATTTCCTTCCCATTTAGGTCACCACAGAGCACTAAGTAGAGTTCCCTGTGCTATATAGCAGGTTCCCATTAGTTATCTATTTTATACATATTAGTGTATATATGTCAATCCCAATCTCCCAATTCATCTCACCCCCACCTTCCCCCCTTGGTGTCCATATGTTTGTTCTCTATGTCTGTGTCTATTTCTGCCTTGCAAACAGGTTCATCTGTACCATTTTTCTAGATTCCACATATATGCGTTAATATATGATAGTTGTTTTTCTCTTTCTGACTTACTTCACTCTATATGACAGGCTCTAGGTCCATCCACGTTTCTACAAATGTGGACCCAATTTCGTTCCTTTCTCTGGCTGAGTAGCCTTCCATTGTATACGTGCACCACAGCTTTATCCATTCATCTGTCAGTGGGCATTTAGGTTGTTTCCATGACCTGGCTATTGTAAATAGTGCTGCAATGAACATTGGGGTGCATGCGTCTTTTTGAATTATGGTTTTCTCTGGGTATATGACCAGTAGTGGGATTGCTGAGTCATATAGTAATTCTATTTTTAGTTTTCTAAGGAACCTCCATACTGTTCTCCATAGTGGTAATTCTATTTTTAGTTTTCTAAGGAACCTCCATACTGTTCTCCATAGTGGCTCTATCAGTTTACATTCCTCCCAACGGTGCTTGAGGTTCCCTTTTTCTCCACACCCTCTCTGGCATCTATTGTTTATAGATTTTTTGATGATGGCCATTCTGACTGGTGTACGGTGATACCTCATTGTAGTTTTAATTTGCATTTCTCTAATAATTAGTGATTTTGAGCATCTTTTCATGTGCCTATTGGCCATCTGTATGTCTTCTTTGGAGAAATGTCTCTTTAGGTCTTTTGCCCATTTTTGGATTGGGTTGTTTTGTTTTTTGATATTGAGCTGGATGAGCTGCTTATATATTTTGGAGATTAATCCTTTGTCCATTGAATTGTTTGTAAATATTTTCTCCCATTCTGAAGGTTGTATTTTCGTCTTGTTTATGGTTTCCTTTGCTGTGCCAAAGCTTTTAAGTTTCATTGGGTCCCATTTGTTTATTTTTGTTTTTATTTTCGTTACTCTAGGAGGTGGGTTAAAAATGATCATGCTGTGATTTATGTCAGAGTGTTCTTCCTATGTTTTCTTCTAATAGTTTTATAGTGTCAGGTCTTACATTTAGGTCTTTAATCCATTTTGAGTTTATTTTTGTGTATGGTGTTAGGGAGTGTTCTAATTTCATTCTTTTAGATGTAGCTGTCCAGTTTTCCCAGCATCACTTATTGAAGAGACTGTCATTTCTCCATTGTATATTCTTGACTCCTTTATCATAGATTAGCTGACCATAGCTGCACGGGTTTATCTCTGGGCTTTCTATCCTGTCCCAGATATTTCAGTTTGATTGTCAGACTCTTGCTTATAATTATATTTTGAACACAGACAAAATCGCCTGTGCCCTTCTGGGAATTTTGGTTTAATGAGAGGTCAATAGTCATATGAATAAATTCATAATTAAAGTATTGGTAAACATTCTGAAGGGAAGTAAAGCCTTCTATAAGACTTGGGAACCTGATTTCAACAGGTGCAGTGGGTCAGGAATGGCCTTTTACACTGAGACAGAGCAGTAGAAGTTAGCTGGGTGAGGCCGGGATCTGTGAGGATTCAGAGAAGAGAGAAAGGCAATCTTATCTCCAAAAGGTGGCTAAAGACCTGAGCAGGAGCGTGGTGAGTTTGAGGAGTGTGTATATCTGGACCCTACCCTAAAGAGAGTGCCAGGAAATGAAGAAGAGAGAAGTAGGTCTTGGCTATGCAAAGCCTTATGATTGTACCTTGTTCTTTGTGTACTGAAATTATCGGTTCTGTTTTTCTTTCCTGTCCCATTTGAATTACTGAAGTTGACTAACTGGGCAACTGTCTCGTAAGTGCTCTGCATCCTTTCTACATTTACATTTTCTTTAAGCCACCCACTTACAAAGACCACAGCCTGCACAAAACAATCACCAGGAGCTGGAGAGCTTAAAAAACAAAAACAAAACAAAACACAAAACCCTGATGCTTTGACTCACCCACCTCTATAAATTCTGATCTAGTCAGTCCAAGGCAAATCCAGGACATCAGTATTTTTTTCTAAAGTTCCTTGAGTAGAGCCAAGTTTGAGAATTAATGTTTTAAGGCAGTGATTCTCAAACTATAATGTGTGTATGGATTACCTATAAATCTTGTTAAAATGCAGACTCTGATTCAGTAGGTCTGGGGTGGGTCTAAGGTTATCCTTTCCTGATATGCTCCCAGTGATGCTGAAGCTGCTAGAATGGGATCACACTCCAAGTAGCAATGATACAAGGGACTCAAATCAGGCTCATGGTCATATAATCAATTGCCCCTCTAATCCCAGCTGGGGAGGAGGAGGTGGGGGACAGATGATACATGGGGTCAGGAGACCCAAATTTTATATATCTATAATTAATAAATAACTATGATTTATAAATCTAATTTATAATTTTTAAATTTATGACTCTTGTCCAAATCACTTTATCTTACATACCAACTGAAAAAATACATATTTCAAAGGTCTTTCTGGAAGAACAAGTGAGACAGAAATTTGAATGTATTTAATCATGTTATTATTACTACAACTACTGCCACCAAGTGTAATTATTATTGTTATCACAGCACTCAATTATTGAGCATCTACTGTGTACCAGACAGTACTTTGGTGCTTTTCCCATTGATCCTAGCTTTATTATCCCTGTTTTACATAGGAATAATCTGGCCTGCATTGGTTAAGCTGCTTATAAACTATTTAGAAGTTTGCTAATATATTTCATATATTATTTAATATGCTATCATTATTATATTCTTTGGAGGTCCTGTGGATCGCTCTGATTTAACTGGATGCTGGTTCTTTTGATCCCTCACCTTTTTCTGTCCCTAGTTTATTAAATTATCCAACCTGAAGTTATCTTTCACTGAGGAAGTAGGGCCAAAACGTATCCAGAAAATGGTTCTTAAAAGAAAAACAATCCTCTGTTCTCCTCTCCCATTTCCTGTGTGTGCACAGGCATTCATACGATGCATTAAGATTTAGCTCCAACTCCTTTCTCTGCTATTAGCCTCACAGCTGTGACATTTACACTATATTCTGCCTTTCCAGAATTATCCAGAAAAATAATTTATTTTATACCACAGTGCATGAGCTAAATCTTTTTTATCTCAAATAATTTAGAGACCCCAATACACACATATAATGCTGTGATTTATTCTATATTTACTGAAATGTAATATTAGCTTAATTCTGGTCTTTTTATAGTTGGAATGTATAAGTTCATATGTTTTTAACGCACCTTTTTTTTTTAAATGTTGCCACTTAATAAAATAAACTAACAGTACTCATATATACTTTTCCTTTCCTTTTGGCCTGGTTTGCAGGTGTGCTGTCGCATTCAAATTCTTGTGGTCTTGGCATGTCTTCAGAGTACAGAGAATTACTGTTTTGTGGAATTGAAAGTATAAAATGTAATTAATATTCTTGTTTTACTGTGTTAGTGATAGTAGAGAATTTATGATTTTTATTTTAGGTGTGAAATTATACTTTAAAATGGTTTTAAAACAGAGATTTACAAAGAACCCTCCGGTTCCTTATTGCTATTACGAGATGTTCTTAATATTTTACATATTAACCTATTCTCCTAAGAATAGAATGTCTTTTTCTTTGTTTAAGATCCAAAACATAAAGACCTTTTCACCCAGCATGATTCTATATCACTCTTTGTCTCTTCTACCTACTATTCATAACCCCTTCTGGTTTCACACAACTATAAATGTATGAGAAAAACACACCGAAAATATGACGGAGGTGAGTAAATGCATTTGGAGGGTATCAAATCTTCAGAGATGAAATGAAATATTTGGTCAACTCTCTCTGCCTCTGTGTGTTTTGCAATAGCTAGATATTCAGAAGTATTTCAAGAAGTGGCTTAATTTTCCACTTTCTGTTAGGGCATTTAAAAGTTTGTTAGCCAAGAATGTGCATTTCTTGTGGGGTTTTTTTTTTTTTTGATATGAGAAATGTTTCTGAAAGTAGGGTGTTGTTTCACATAAATCTCAACAGAATTTTGCACATAATTCTTAAAGTCAGAGAGAGAGAGAGAGGAAAGGAGAGGAGAGGGAGGAAAAAGAGGTCATACACTACACATCATTTAAGAATTAAGCAAATTTCATAGCACAAACTGAAGGGCTGAAAGATTAGAATGCAATTCTGAAGAAATGATAGGAATTTCAACCTGTTACATATTTTTAGCACGCTGGAGCATGGTGGGAGGGCATCAGGAAAGGAATTACGAGGAGGGAACTAAGCTGAAATTACGCCTATTCTCTTTAAGTTAGGGCACATATTTTCATGTTAATCTGGACAGGGATTCCTGTCTTTTGGAGTAAATATATAAAAATCGTTATTGGTTCTCTTTCGGGGACTTTTGAAGATCATGTGGCAAATTACAGATGGAAAAAAAAAAAAAAACAGAGTCTCTGTTTTCAGCAAGCTTTCCACGACGTCTCAATACCAGGGAAAGGAAAGATACTTTGGCTGAGCATTTCATTCAGTGCACTTGACAAATAATCTGACCTTCTCAGGCAAAACGCAAGGCATAACTAGTGAGTGGAAGTTTCTAAGTCAGAGCTTCAGGTTGTGGAAGTAATGCAAGAAAGAGAAAGAGTTGCTGGACAGAGGCAAGGGTGAAAATGAGCCGGGGAAAATGTAGAACAGAACACTTCCACCAAGAAATTAGGAATACTTGAAGGGTCATCCAGACAAGAAGATAGAACAGATCTGTGTGACAGGTATCTTGGATAACTAACCATGGGCTTCCAAATAAACAGAATGGGAATATGCAAATACTAAAAAACAAAACAAAAACAGAAAAATGTTTTTGGAGGATTACATCTTTTTGATCAATCCAAAAAGATGAGATAGCATAGATGTGATCATTTATGTCTTCAATACTTCTTTTCCCTGAAAATCTGCGAATGCTTGCAAATTTTAACATATAATTATTGCTATTTTTAATATTAATATCATTACTATCATCATGAATATAATTACTCTGAGTCCCTATTATTTTGAAGTATGTTCTAAATCATGACATACCTATAATAAAATGCATTAACTAATCTGGTATTAATTGTATATTTGAAGTGAAACTAAAATTCTTGGTCCGCTGCATAGTACTTCCATTATAATCTGCTAACATCTTCAGTCTGGCATATTTTAGAGTAGTTAAGAGTAGGTTGTCCAGGAAGAAGAGTCAGGGGCCAATTCAACTCAGGGCTTGGCTTCAAAATCAGGCCATACTTGGAGTAATGTGTCTAAACTTCCCTCATGTAAGAATTGGAAATTGATCAACAAAACCCTCTGAATGAAGGGGTCGAGGTGGAGATGGAGGTGGTGGAGATGGAGGTGGGGGAGAAGAGCACTGTACATAATTTGGTTGCCTGAGAAGTTAGGAGCAAAATGAGGGAGAAATTTGCTGGCACATGGACAGCAAAATCTGGCAGTATCTGAATGATACAAGTAGCCATACCAAATTGTCAGGCCTTTCATTATGTATGTTTTCAAAGGGACACTGAATTTTAAAACTACAGCAACATATTTGTGTGCCATATTTACCACTTGATCACACCCTATATTAATGTTCTAAAATGTGAACAATTATAAAGGAAATTTTTTTCTTACTTTTCACTTTACTTCAAATAATTTTCAACAGGCAGTACTTAACCAAAACCAGCTGTATCTTCAAGTCCCAATCATTATTATGAAGTCATTTCTAAGAGTGCTTTGATTACTTTAATGTGGTTTAATTTTGAACATTCTAGTAAAATCTTATACAGTACACAAATGGAAAAGCCTAGTCAGTCTTAAAAAAGTCTTTAGAGCACATTTTTCCTTTCCTTCCTTGTTTGCATCTTTCATTCATATTGAAGTTCCTGAATTCATTTAGGGCATTTTCCACCAAATAACTTTCTTCAAGGTCTTTGTGTGTAGAAGACATGCAATCAGATGTCTTATTCAGCAAATTCATGTTAGGCATACTCTTTTAAGCTGGAACTACCTGCTAATGGTAGGAGAGTAAAACGATATATTCTTTTCTTAATTATAAGGGGAATTGGAAAATGCAGAAATAATCTTATGATCAATCCATTTCTATCAGAGGTGCATACTTTCTGACACAACTAGTGTCAATTGGCCAAAAATATTCTATCTTTGTTTTCCCTTCTAAATACATGGGAAGAGAGGACAGTATGATATAGTGAAAGGACCTATGTTTGGAGGTAGATTGGGGCCTAAACACTGTTGATCCTACATTGTGGGAAAGTTAATTATCTGATTTGCAATTCCTTCCTCTGTAAAATGGGAATAAGTCCAACATTTCAAGGTGGCTCTGAAGATTAGAAAGAGTGTAAGCAATAACAGCATATTAGTATCTACGATACATCTGGCAAATAGTGATGAATATCATCTGGATAAAAAAGTAAAAACGTAAAATTCCAGTAAAAGGAAGGTGTAATTGTATTATCAAAAGTGAAGTAAGTCAGAAAGAGAAAAACAAATGCCGTATGCTAACACATATGTACGGAATCTAAAAAAAAAAAAAAAAGGTTCTGAAGAACCTAGGGGCAGGACAGGAATAGAGACACAGACATAGAGAATGGACTTGAGGACATGGGGAGTGGTGGGAAGGGTAAGCTGGGACGAAGTGAGAGAGCGACATGGACGTATATACACTACCAAATGTAAAACAGATAGCTAGTGGGAAGCTGCCGCATAGCACAGGGAGATCAGCTGGTTGCTTTGTGACCACCTAGAGGGGTGGGACAGGGAGGGTGGGAGGGAGATGCAAGAGGGAGGAGATATGGGGATATATGTATATAAAGCAAAAAATAAAAATTCCCCTTAAATAGTGATTTAGGGCTAAACAAGCTTGTAACATCTGACTTACTCATAACTGATGCTGAACTGTCCTGGATTGCCTGTCAACTTCATCAAAGTTACCATTTCTTCTTGATGGCTCACTGAATGCATTTTCTTTGTTTCTCTAGGTAAGTTAGTCTCAGTTCTTGCCAGTTCACAGCCATCTTAGTCACCCTCTTGAGTATAATCCCACTAAAGGGACAATGTGGACCACCACACTAAAGGCACCACCTGCAGACCACCATGGAATGAGAAATGTCTGGTTGGTAAATAAATGGCTCTAATAACTGTATGCCACAGCAGAATCTCCTCGAAACAGAACTGTGATCTTGCGACACAAGAAGAAATATATATTTGGTCTTTGTCCCCAGTTCTTGGCACAGAGCGCCAAAAACCCTGAGTGATAGGGGTGAGAGGAGTGTTTTTTGTAATTTATAATAAGCCCCTTTCAACCATACCTGAGTTTATGCTAAAGAGGTGACTCTTGATAACTTCAAGATGGGGGCTGGTTGCCAGAGGAACCAAGGATGTGATTAGATGGTTGGAACTTTCAGCCCCATACCACAACCTCTGGGGATGGAGGAAGGACTGGGGACGTAGTCAATCACCAATGGCCAATGATTTAACTAATCATGCATATGTTGGAAACTCCATAAAAACCCTAAAGGAAGGAATTTAGAGAGCTTCCAGATGATTGAACACATCCACGTGCTGGGAGGGTGGCACACCCTAAGCTCTGTGAAGACAGAATCTCTTGCACTCAAGACACTTCCAGACCTCACCCTACATACCTTGTTATCTGGTTGTTCACTTGTGTCCTTTATAATAGCCTTTATAATAAACTACTAATATTAAGTGAGGTGTTTCCCTGAGTTCTATGAGTCATTATAACAAATTATCAAACCTGAGGAGGAGGTCATGGGAATCCCTGATTTGTAGCCAAATTAGAAGTGTAGGTAACCTAGGGACCCATTACTTGCGATTGGCATCTGAAATGAGAGGCAGTCTTGTGGGACTGAGCCCTTAACTTGTTGGGTCTGCACTAAATTTGGGTAGTTAGTATCAGAATTGAATTAAATTGTAGGACACCCAGTTGGTGTCTGCAGGGTATTGGAGACTTGCTTTGTATGGAAAACCCACACATTTGTCGTCAGAAATATTGTAAGTAGAGAAACAGTTTTTCTTTAAGAAGGTTCTTACTTTAACCTAGTACTCACAATTTTTTTTCATTAAAATGTACGTAATCGACTTGCTAAGTGGCATGGCATCTGAGTTATTAAGAAAGTCCTCTAGATTAGGTTTAAGGATGTTCCTTTAAGCAAGTAATGAGGATTTTTTTTTCTTTTGTTCATTAAAGCAGTCCCAAAGAAACTGAATGAATTTCATAAGGGACAGTATTTTTGTTATGGAGCATTTAATCATAAATCCATGTATCTTCTTCAAAAGAACCAAGAGACCCCAGTCCTAGCTTTTGATCACTGCTGACCCTAGAGCACCAAATTCATAGATATGTGACATATTCTGGCTCAGAAAAGATGAAGTTGACTGAATTCTCTCTCAGAAATTTGACCTGAAAATGCTGAGATAATGAAAAACCTAGTAGTGGAAATTGAAACTAAAAGGATAATAAGCAGAGGTGGGTTCACAGCCATGAGATTTCATGAAAGCCAAAATTATGAAGAATCAGAAATAATAAAGAAATGAAAAGATGGGGCTATGCGGTCATGGGATGGGGCTGGGGTGGGGTGACAAGAGGGGACTGAGATCTAGCCAGATCTCCACTGGCCAAGTTTTTAGATTTGGAATGGACCTAGATCAATGGGACACTTCTTTCAAATTTACCCCACCAGGAGGGAATAACTTATGCAATTAATATGCTAAGAGATTACATTTTTTTCTAATTCTAATTAAAATGGCCCTGGTGAGAAAACAGATATTATACAATAAAAAATACTGAAAAGAATATGCTCATGAAGCTGGAGTAGGGAACAGAAGCAAACATTCAAGTGAGACTGAATCAGTTGTTTTTGATGAACCCTGAAGTAAAGATCCACTATTTCTTTTGATGATGTTCCTAGAATTGTGTTGGTTCATTCCTTTCCTCAAAGTACATTCAAGTCCTCCATAAAGACCAGCTGAAACAGATTTCTGATTTCTAATATCAGCTGTCTTTTTTCTTCCACGTAAACATTCAATAACTTTCACCTATCATTTTACTTTAGTTAGATGAAACTTTGTTCCCTCTATGAAAATAACCTAGTTAGAATATTCATTTTCACTGTTTTCTACAGTAATAATTGTTCTATTTCTTTAGTGTGTGTGTGCGTGTGTGTGACTGTGTGTGTGTTTGTATAGGGGACCAGACCAATTCTCTCCCATCTGGGGAATTACTGTGTGTTTTAATCAATTCACTTTCTATGATGGCTTTTGTAATTCTACCACATAAAATTCATTACCTTCCTATGCCAACTAGTTCATCAACCAACTTCTGGAAACATGAGCCTTAGCTCAGTGGAGCTATGACACTGACAACAGGGTGAAGTTTTGAGACTTGGTCAAATCCAGAGAATAATATGTGATCAGAAGGAATTTAGCTGTCAGGTTAAATTATTTTGCTATTAACAAAAGACATACCTAGAAAAAAAATCTACTCTTGAGTCCAAAGGCATTGAGAGATTTTGAGGCTCTGAAAAATATACAATATCATCAGTTTCTATATTTGTTTCCACATTTGCAAAGGGATAAGTTAGACAAGATAGGCCCTAGAAGATTCCTTAAAGTCTAAAACATGGTGATATTTCATACATTTCATAGAACAAACTAAATATCAATCAAAGCAATGAATTTCTACGGGAATAAAACACAGACCTACTAGAGCATGGACTTGAGGATATGGGGAGGGGGAAGGGTAAGCTGTGACGAAGTGAGATAGTGGCATGGACATATATACACTACCAAACGAGGGAAGAGATATGGGAACATATGTATATGTATAACTGATTCACTTTGTTGTAAAGCAGAAACTAACACACCATTGTAAAGCAATTATACTCCAATAAAGATGTTAAAAAAAAAAAGCAATGAACTTCTGTGAAATCCTTAGTTGATAAAAACCTAGAGAACTGACTAATAGCACCTATGATTATCATGTTTTATCCATTGCTTTTGTAAATATATGATAAAGCACATATTATGCTCACTGTTATGCAATTATCACATAAAACAGCTTCACATGAAGACAGAATTTCTGAATTTCACTAGAAATAAAAAAATTAAAAAGGAGAAGAACTTGTCAGATGAAATTATATATATTGTCTTTCAAGTCAATACATAGTATGTATTTACAAAACACAAGACATCAAATTTACTACTTTATTCAATGTAATATAAAATTGGAATAATCTCCAACCCTCTAGTTTAAAAATTCAGGTACACACATCCCAAGGCTTACAAAGAAGATGCAGTGTGAGAAGGGAAGATATTTGATACGTATATAGTCTCTCTTTCGCTTTATCTCTCCCCCACCCCTCTTTCATACACACCCCCCCACACACACACAGACACACAGACACACACACAAATTGACACTAACATCACTGGCATCCCCAACAGCCTTTGATCAATTATCAAATCATCAAATGTGTCACCTATGACATCAGAGTATTTAAGGGAAAGGGTGTGGTTCCACAAAGGGGACAAGTAAACTGTGGCTTCCTCATTCTGTTATTCTTCTTCAGTATAAAATTATAATATCTAACTTTAAGCTAACTCTGAAAAAACTGACAGGTAACTTAATCACTTCTTCTAGAATGAGCTCTTCATCAATTTAATTATAATGTGTAATTAATGTATGCATCTAAAAAGAAGATGGCCAAAAAATTACAAAATGGTTTGGATGGCTATTTGAAGTAAAGACTTATATCTTTATTGTAAACAATAAAAATATATCCCCTTTCTGCATTTTAATGTCCCTAATAATAGTATGAGGTCATCATAATGAGTATTATTAAATAGAATTTATTTTAAATGAGAGCCAAAATATTTAGTACCTTAAAAATAAAACAATTTACACTATTAATAAAGGAGATACATTTATTACAATATATTATACATTCTTTAACTCATCTTTAGAAAATTTCTATTTGAGACTATTTTATAATATATATATAAAATATCAGTTCTACTGCGTGTGTGTGTATACCAGAAATAAATACAATTCACAATTTGTGAGTCCAAGCTTTGTTTTGTTTTTTGTTTTTGTAGTTGCTTTTGTTATTGCTTGTTATTGTGCAATCAAGAAAGTTTGAGGACCACTACTCAAGACAACCCAAAGAAAAGTATGCAGTAAAATAGTCTTAACCAACAATAAGATTACCTTACCATCAATTTTTATTACATTTTTATAGAAGAATAAGTGTTTCATATTTTATGACATGGTGAAAATTAAAATATACTCTATTCAAAATGTAAATAAGTTAATATTAAAAGTCAGAAGGATCTAATGGTAAAAGAAAATTAACTTGTTTGTATTTGTCTGAACTTTCATGGAATATTATTTCCTAAATTTAGAGGACGACTTTAGAGAAATTGTAACTTAATCTTTCATCACATTCAAGATGTCCTTCTACAGCATTCCTAATATTCAACATTTAGAGCTATTTTGTCATTGCTATTCAGTCCCAGGAGGTCTTTCCCTTGCCAACAACTATTTTTAAAGGATAGATAACTCTAATCATTAGACGTTTTCATAATTAAAATTTACCTCCCTTTCTTCTTTGGTCCTATTTATGTTCTCTGGACTAATCCTGAGATACAGTTAATAAAACTTGAAAATAACTATCACATATGTTGTTCAGTCTTCTCTCTTGGCTTAATATTTTTATATACTTCAAACAATCTTTTTATAAATGCCTTTTATTTTTCACCATCTGATTAATGATTTATAACATCCCCTAAATGTAGTGGTTAAAAGTGTAGCCATGATTCAAGTAATAGTCTTGATAATATAAATTTTTACTAGGAGTATTTGGGTTTTGATCATGTTTGTACCCTCCAAAACGCAATACACTGACTTTAATATATAGGTCCCCAATAACTATGTCTGCAATGATTCTGTATAGTAGTCCCCATGGATCTCATCAAAACAGAAGATAATATGGCTATTAATCTCCATATATATTTTAACACATCCTAAGACCTAAGATCTTGTAAGATGCAAAAGTAGACCCATTATTCTGAAAGATCTATGTATGTCTATTTTGCAGTCTAGATTTCCTGGTAACAAAGCTTTCTACCACCAACCACCTCCCTAATCCCCACCGGTTGCTCTCCAGATCTGCCATTTTTAGAAGGAGAATTTTTTTTTTCATTTTACAGATGAACTGCCTTTAAGAAAATAGCTGGAATTATTTAGAAGTGGGGATGGAGAGATGAGAAAGTGTGATAAATTAGTAGAGGTGATTATATGACCTTCCATAAAACAGACATAAACTCAGCACATGAAATTCTAGAGACATTGAAAGAAAAATAGACATATGCAAAAATTAAAATGAAAATATGCCCAGAATGAAGTCGTACAGTGCTCTGAAGGTTGTTTGCTGTAAGCAAGTTTCATTCTATAATGGTTACAGTGAAACTCGCTACTTCTGTCTGTCTGCAAAAGACTTGATCTAATGAGAACATATGCTAAATGTCCAGCTTACAATATTCTTTCTGATAAGGATGTTCATTGTCTTTGGGGAAAGATAAAGATAAGGGATTTTACAGTACATAATATGAGACAATTAGAACAACTGAGACAATTAGAACAATGTTGGCACAGTCTTGGGAGTAGAAGCTAGAGACGAATAAGAATAAAATGAATTAATAATTAAATATTCACTGGCACTGCAATATGCTCAACACTAATGTGCATAGAGTTCTAGGGCAAGTGTACGTGTTGACCTCTGCAATGGATGAGCTTATATCCTATCAGGAAGATGATGACAACGATGACGATCATGATGGTTGAGGATGCTGATACATGTCTAACCTGAACTGCGTGCTGACCACTCTGACAAATACTTTTCATGTAGTAAGTAATCACAATGAGCTGACCAGTTAGGTAAAGTCACACAAATGAAGAAACCAAGACACATAGAAATGAATTAACTTAAGCATTATTCTAAGCTAGTGAATGATCAGTTAAACATTATTTCACACTAGGTATAACTGGAAGCCCATGCTTTTAATCACTGCTGCACCATATTGACTAGCATGAAGAAATAATAAAAGCCCTGTTTCCCATCATACATTTGGTAATATATTGACTGTTAAAAATGCTTAAAAAGATGGATATTATTATGAGCCAGAGGTAGACCCTTCAGGGAGGGTTTCATGAAGAATATGGGCTATGAGCCGGCCTTTCAGTGATGACTATGATTTGAACCAGCAGAGGGAAGAAACCAGGGTATATTCTTTGCTAGGAAACAAAGAAACAACGAGGAGGTTATAGACTCAGGATCGATAGGATGTGTAAGGGACAGAAAAGAAGAAGGCGTGTTCCAAACCAGGGCGGGGACAGTCAATGTGAATGCAGCTAGATGAAGAGGTTGTAGCTACACAATAAAGAATCTTGACAGTCAGAGATAAACCTACACTTGAGGCATATTCTTGGATCCATTTAAGGAAGAGTACACATGAGTTCTGAGAAGAGTAATGGCATGTTGAAAGGTACACAAAAGGACTGGCAGGAGGAGGGGCCAAAGTCAGAGAAAGCAGTTAACAGTTCGTTACAGCAGTGGGGCATAAAGCAATGGATAAGAATATGGTGAGGTAAATAATAAAGATGATTTTAAATGAATTTTTAAAATCTCTACACTGCAGAATATTTTTATCAGAAGACTTGTAAATGGATTGAACATTTACTTTATCCCAATGGAATTCTATTTAAGAAGTTAAGCTTAAATGCTGGTAGTTATACTAGTAAGAAAGAAAAATTTCTATAATGAAATTTTATATGAACAGTTCTATATGAACTGACTCAACTTTTTTCTCCAGCAGCTACAGTTTTCACTCAAACATAATATTCTCTGCTATACCAGATTTTCTTAAGGAGTAAAGCCCCCTCAAGAAGATTAGACATTTCTGAAAAAGTCAGACAAAAGTAGCTTGATAGAATTTAGAGCTCATTTTAGTGAACAGAAATTGAAATTTTTCAATTGCTGTTTTATCAACCTGAAATAGTTAATGACCTTTATCACCAGGGAATAGTTTCAAAGGGGATGAAAATGAGTTAGTATTATGAGTTTAGTTCTAACCAGCATTTTATTTTTTGATATGTACAATATTTTAGTTTAATAACTGTTATATGCTTTGCTCCTCTTCACTTGTCTTAGTTGAAAAATACTCTCAATGAAAAAGTAACAGAAAATAAGTATTAATGGCTTGAGGACTTGGGTTGAATTGTGGGAAAACAAATCACTCAAAACAAAATGGGGATGGAAGCAATGTTTACACGTAAACTGGGTGTGAGGCAGATGTGTTAGCAGGTTTGTTTTGTCTTTTTAAGTAGCCTAAAAATTTTAAATTCAATTTTGGGCATGAAAAGACAACAAAAAGGTTACTCTTTTTCTGTTATAATGGATGTTTTGATTTCAAGTGTAATATTGTCTTTTTCACAAAGGCTTTAGATCTAATTCATTGCCATTGTTTAAAGATGCATAAGAACAACGTTTATCTTACATTTAGCTAAGCCCAGGATATTTTTGTCACATTTCCTACAAAATTTGAAAGAAGAAAAATGAAACTTTAAAAAATGTATAAAAACAGTTTCCCATCTTGAGTGGTTGCCAACTGGACCATCAGTGCTGCTACAAATCCTACTGCATCTCCCTAAGTTCAGGGCCTTTCAAATTTTACTATGAAAATGAGTCATCTGGAACTTCAGATTTTGCATTTTCTAACTCACTTCCGGGTGTTATTGATGAGGCTGGCCTTTGCACATCAAATTCATTAGTGAGGCTCTAAAACAGGTTTCTCTGTCCCTGCACTGTTGACATTCTGAAATGGATAATTTTTTTGTAGGGGGGCCTCCTACGCATTGTAGATTGTTTAGCAGCATCCCTGGTTTGCAACAAGCAAAATCTCTCTCTAGGTGTTGCTAAATGTATCCTGGCTGGAGAGGGGCGGGGGGCAGGGGCAGGGGGGCGGGGGGCAGGGGAGGAGGGGTAATATCATTTCAAGTTGAGAACCACTAGATTATTCATTCACCTTTTCTTCCAGACCAGTGGCTTCCCTTTGGAGTATATGTATCCCAGGGAATACACGAAGGTTTTTTTCCACGACACGAATAGATCTCAGGAAATCAATTTCCAGAGGGAGAACTTCCATACATACTCTTCTCTAAACTGATCTAAAAACATGTCTGCAGTGTAGGCATCAGTCAATTTCTTCTTTCCTATTCTCTCTTCACAGTAATCATCTATCACTTCATAAAAGAGCCATCTCACAGCCATCCTGAATCTTACTATGGTGCCTTGACCCATATATAAAAACTGTGGGACATCAAACTAAAGGACGATTTCAGAATTTGAAACACTGGAAACAAGAAACCTCCTGTAATCAAGGCACCTTGTTGGATATATGTATTGATCTTTCCTACATTATTCTGTTAAGGGCACAATGTGCTGTTTAGAAACAATGTGCTTTGGCTAACACTGATGCATTTTGAAATCAGATTATAAAACATATATTGTAAAGTGATATGGCAGAAGCACTGGGAATTTTTATTTAACTACCTTATCTCTTCCTTGCCCTTGCTACTGTCAAAGGAAAAAAAAAAATTCACTCCTGGAGGAGTGTCCTATAAAATAGGAACAGACAGCTTTATAAGAAATTGAAGGTCGCAGTGCCTTGCTCATCAAAAGAACAAATTTATGGCAAGAGTTATGCCTTATATCTATTTATCATAGAATTAGGATTTAGAGTGAGACAGATGTCACAAAGATATGCATTAATAGTACTGTTTGAATTAAAAAATAAAATTAAAATGTTTTGAAAAAAAAGTCTAAGTTGGACAGGTGGTTGGAAAATGACAACTTGGGGACATCCCTGGTGGCACAGTGGTTAAGAATCCGCCTGCCAATGCAGGGGACACGGATTCGAGCCCTGGTCCGGGAAGATCCCACATGCCACGGAGCAACAAAGCCCGTGCACCACAACTACTGAGCCTGCACTCAAGAGCCAGCAAGCCACAACTACTGAGCCCGTATGCCACAACTACTGAAGCCCACGTGCCTAGAGCCCGTGCCCCACAACAGGTGAAGTCCCGCGATGAGAAGCCCGCACACTGCAACAAAGACCCAATGCAGCCAAAAATAAATAAATAAATAAATAAATAATTTTTTTTTAAAAAAAGAAAATGACAACTTGGTTTTCCAATTAGATTCTCTGACAGATATGTTTTGTAAACTGAATGAACTAAAGCTATAGCTGAAAAGTTTTGATAAAAATATGTTTAGGACACATTTTAAAATAAAAACAGTGTATCAAAAATTATTGCACTAGCAAAAATATTTTTATGATAAAACATTCAGAATTTTATAATCCTTTCTGATTATACAGTTTCAACAGGGGGATCTCTAGATGAACAGTAACAGGCATAACTGTCATTTAATAAATTTTGTTAAATCTTTTTAAGAGTATTTCTTAGGTACTAAGAAAATAAATGACTAATAATTTGGGGAAAAAATTGCAAGCATTTTTTTTCTAACTTTGCACCAAAATTAAAGGAGGGCCTAGTTGAGCTGTCAGCTGATAGATTACTACAAATAATTCTTAATGATTTAAAATTATTTGATAATTGGCATATATTTGAAAGGAAGTAAAAAATATCCTTGTTTTGTGAACATGGTTTCTTAGGGTTTACAATTATACAAGACATAACTGATGCTGAACCTCAAACTGTTATAATAATAAAGTAATATATATCCATACAGATATATAAACTTCAATACAAAAAGTCCATCTATCTCATTAAGTATACATTGTTAATAACAGCTTGCATGTTTGTGGCAGTGACAGAAAAATCATTTCTGGGATCTCTCTTCAAGAAGGAACTTTCTGTTGAACTGCAAAGCCTGCAGCCATCTGAAAGCCTCCAGCTTTAGTGCCTTCATGAACGGATGCTTCAGCTCTCCAGCCAAGGCCATGCTCTTCCTGGACAGCCCTCAACCAATGATTGAGTAAGGTTTGATCACTGGGCTTGGTCACTGCTGCTCAATGGAAGATTTCTCTAATGGGCAATTTTTGCTTGGCAACCTCTGTTGGATTGGCAAAACTTTGTCAGATATACATTGTGGTTTGAGACTTTCCCACCAAATCTCTTTCTTTCTTCTTTTACTTTTTGCAGGCATTATCCATTTCCCCACCCCTACCTCACCCTCAATAAACCTCCTGCAAATCTAACTCAGTCGTGGTGTGTGGTGTGTGTGATTCCAGAAGAATCCAACAAATACACTGTTTGATAGTTATGCACACATATAACTATATATAATATTATATATAATAATTATATATCATTACATTTAGTGAGTACAAGTACTTTTAAAGTTGTTTCATTACTTTTTAAATTCTTGTCTTCTAGCACATTAAACTTTGTAAAAGTCTATTTGTGTACCTAGTTTTCTTACAGAGGAGTATGAAAGGGTGAGTAATAAAATATTTTCAAGCATAAATATATCTCCTTAGGTTCAAATTCTGAAGTTCCATTTCAAGAAGAAAAGGAGACAATGTTAACATTTCTGAGAGAGAAAACCTCGTTCATATTATATTTTTAAATGGATAATGGTGAGTTTGAAATACTTAATTTAGGTTCCATTAATGCATCTTAAAAATGATACAAAACTTTAATTTATAAATATTACAATATGCCAGAAACTTTTATAATATTTAAATTTATAGTGAAACATTACAGATATTAATTTTAAAATTCTTGAGAAGAATCAATAGTATTTCTCAAAATTCATGTACAAGGTAAATCCAAGTAACATTTTGGACTACTATCACAGGTGATTATCTTCTTTCAAACTTCTTGCTACTCCTGCTATTTTCCCCATTATCTGATAAACTAGCTTCCAACTTTACTGAGATAAAAAATGCAACCAAGAGGAAATTTCCACCTGCTCCTTCCATTCCTCTACCTACTTCCTTGTACCTGTAGCACATGTATCTGGCCTTCACTCCTGTGATTATAGATGGGCTATACCTTCTCGTTCTCTTAACTAAGCCCAACCCCTCCGTTTATGCACAAGTAATAAACTTTTCAAATATTCAAAACTTCTGTCCAATGATTGTAGTTTTTTTCTCTGTTAAAAACAAACAAAAAATCTCTTTCCATCCCACATGCCACTCCAGCTACCATCTCCTTTCTCTGCTCCCCTTAATACTGCAGTCAACCTTTCAGCACCAGACTTCACCACACTGCTGTTGTCAAGGCCTCTAATGAGCTGCTAAATCCACAGGTCAGTTCTCAATCCTCAGTACTTAATCCATCAGCAGCATTTGACACAGTTGATCATTCCCTCCTCTTCAAACACTCTTCACTTTGCTTCCAGGCCAACAGACTCCCCTGTGACAGTCACTTCTTCCCTGTTCCCTCTGCTTATGTCCCCTGATTTTCTGAACTTTTAAAAGCTGGAGTGACCCAGGGAGCACTCGTGGATCTCTTCTCTTGCCTACCTATTCTCACTAGCTCTCATCCAGACTCATGAATTTAAATAAGCTGATGAGTCCCACTTTGAAATCTCCAGCCTGGAGATTCTCTTCTGACTACAGAATCATATATCTGAATTCCCATCTATTATCTCCACTTGACTGTCTGAGAAGCACGGCGTAGGTAACAGGTCACAAAAACCTTGGATCAGCTACTTGGCTAACACCCCACTTTAAATGCATCAGCTATTATTACTCTATTTTCAAAATATATCCAGAATATCAGGACTTTTCTCCACTATGACCTGGATCCAGTCAGCTATTTTGCCAGGATTCTACTGCAATACTCTCTGCCATAGTTCTCTGACAGTCTACTATTTAACAGAGCATTCAGAATTAGCTTATAAGAACAGAAGTCAGACCATGGATTTATTCTGCTCAAAATGCTCCAACATCTCCCAGTCTTGCTCAGAGTAAAGGCCAAAGCTCTATAAGCATCAGCAAGACTCTGCATAGCCCAACCTCCACCCCTACCCTGTTCATCTCTCTGACTTCATCACACGATACCATCTGCCTTGCTCAGTCAGTTCACTCACATTGGCGTCTTTGCTGTATCCGTCAGGCACGTAATCCATTCAGGACATTTTTGATCACTATGTTTTGCCAGGAATACTCTCCTTCTAGATACCTGCAAAACTCACATCCTCTCCTCATTCATGTCTATAAATTTCACTTTCACAAAGAAGAATTTCTGGGGAGAGCTTCGAGATGGCAGAGAAGTAAGACATGGAGATCGCCTTCCTCCCCACAAATACATCAGAAATACATCTACATGTGGAACAACTCCTACAGAACACCTACTGAACACTGGCAGAAGACCTCAGACCTCCCAAAAGGCAAGAAACTCCCCACGTACCTGGGTAGGGCAAAAGAAAAAAGAAAAAGCAGAGACAAAAGAATAGGGACAGGACCTGCACCTCTTGGAGGAAGCTGTGAAGGAGGAAAACTCTCCACACACTAGGAAGCCCCTTCACTGGTGGAGACAGGGTGTGGCGAGGGGGAAGCTTCGGAGCAATGGAGGAGAGCACAGCAACAGAGGTGCAGAGGGCAAAGCGGAGAGATTCCCGCACAGAGGATCGGTGCCGACCAGCACTCACCAGCCCGAGAGGCATTTCTGCTCACCCACTGGGGCAGGTGGGGGCTGGGAGCTGAGGCTCGGGCTTCAGAGGTCCGATCCCAGGGAGAGGACTGGGGTTGGCGGCGTGAACACAGCCTGAAGAGGGCTAGTGCGCCACAGCTGGCCAGGAGGGAGTCCGGGAAAGAGTCTGAAACCGCCTAAGAGGCAAGAGACCATGGGGGTGCGGGAGGAGAGGGGATTCAGAGTACTGTCTAAACAAGCTCCAGAGAAGGGTGCGAGCTGTGGCTATCAGTGCAGACACCAGAGATGGCATGAAACACTAACGCTGCTGCTGCAGCCACCAAGAAGCCTGTGTGCAAGCACAGGTCACTATCCACACCTCCCCTCCCGGGAGCCTGTGCAGCCCGCCACTGCCAGGGTCCTGGCATCCAGGGACAACTTCCCCAGGAGAACACACGGCGCGCCTGAGGCTGTTGCAACTTCATGCCGGCCACTGCCACCTCAGGCACACCCCGCATTCTTTACCTCACCCTCCCCCCAGCCTGAGTGAGCCAGAGCCCCCTAATCAGCTGCTATTTTAACCCTGTCCCGTCTGGGTGGGGAACAGATGCCCTCAGGTGACCTGAGGCGGGTCACACGCAGAGGCGGGTCCAAATCCAAAGCTGAACCCCGGGAGCTGTGCGAACAAAGAAGAGAAAGGGAAATTTCTCCCAGCAGCCTCAGGAGAAGTGGATTAAATCCCCACAATCAACTTGATGTACCCTGCATCAGTGCAATACCTGAATAGACAATGAATTATCCCAAACTGAGGAGGCGGACTTTGGGAGCAACTGCAGACTTCAGGTATGCTTTCTGCATCTAATTTCTTTCTGGTTTCATGTTTATCTTAGTTTAGTATTTAGAGTTTATTATCATTGGTAGATTAGTTTATTGATTTGGTTGCTCTCTTCCTTTTTTTTTAATATATATATATTTTTTTCCTTTTTCTCTTTTTGTGAGTGTGTATGTATATGCTTCTTTGTGTGATTTTGTCTGTAGAGCTTTGCTTTTACCATTTGTCCTAGGGTTCTGTCTGTCCTTTTTTTTGGGGGGGGTGTTTCTTTTGTTTGTTTTCTTAGTATAGTTTTTAGTGCTTGTTGTCATTGGTGGATTTGTTTTTTGGTTAGGTTGCTCTCTCTTTCTTTTTTTAAAATTACTTTTTAACTTTTACTAAATACTTTTTATATTTTATTTTAATAACTTTATTTCATTTATTAATTTTTTTCTTTCTTTCTTTCTTTTTTTCCTACCTTTTCTCCTGAGCCGTGTGGCTGACAGGGTCTTGGTGCTCCAGCCGGGTGTCAGGCCTGTGCTTCTGAGGTAGGAGAGCCAAGTTCAGGACACTGGTCCACCAAAGACCTCCCGGCTCCACATAATAGCAAACGTTAAAACCTCTCCCAGAGACCTCCATCTCAACGATAAGACCCAGCTACACTCAACGACCAGCAATCTACAGTGCTGGACACCCTATGACAAGAAACTAGCACAACAGGAACACAACCCCACCCATCAGCAGAGAGGGTCCCTAAAATCATAATAAGTCACAGACACCCCAAAACACACAACTGGACGTGGTCCAGCCCACCAGAAAGACAAGATCCAGCCTCATCCACCTGAACACAGGCACTAGTCCCCCCCACCAGTAAGCCTACACAACCCACTGAACCAACCTTAGCCACTGGGGGTAGACACCAAACACAACAGGAACTATCAATCTGTAGCCTGTGAAAAGGAGACCCCAAACACAGTAAGTTAAGCAAAATGAGAAGATAGAGAAACACGCAGCAGATGAAGGAGCAAGGTAAAATCCCACCAGACCAAACAAATGAAGAGGAAATAGGCAGTCTTCCTGAAAAACAATTCAGAGTAATGATAGTAAAGATGATCCAAAATCTTGGAAATACAATGGAGAAGATACAAGAAGAATTAACAAGGACAAAGAAGAAATAAAGAGCAAATAAACAATGATGAACAATACAATAAATGCAAATAAAAATTCTCTGCAAGGGATCAAGAGCAGAATAATTGAGGCAGAAGAACAGGTAAGTGACCTGAAAGATAAAACAGTGGAAATAACTAACAGAGATTACAGGGGTCCCAGAAGCAAAAGAGAAACAAAAGGGACTGAGAAAGTATTTGAAGAGATTATAGTTGAAAACTTCCCTAATATGGGAAAGGAAATAGTTAATAAAGTCTAGGAAGCACAGAGAGTCCCACACAGGATAAATCCAAGGAGAAACATGCCAAGACACATACTATTCAAACTATCAAAAATTAAATACAAAGAAAAAATATTAAAAGCAGCAAGGGAAAAGCAACAAGTAACAAATATGGGAATCCCCATAAGGTTAACAGCTGATCTTTCAGCAGAAACTCTGCAAGCCAGAAGGGAGTGGCAGGACATATTTAAAGTGATGAAAGGGAAATCCTACAACCAAGATTACTCTACCCAGCAAGGATCTCATTCAGATTTGATGGAGAAACTGAAACCTTTACAGACAAGCAAAAGCTAAGAGACCTCAACACCACCAAACCAGCTTTATAACGAATGCTAAAGGAACTTCTCTAGGCAGGAAGCACAAGAGAAGGAAAAGACCTACAAAAACAAACCAAAACAGTTAAGAAAATGGTAATAGGAACACACATATCAAAAATTACCTTAAATGTAAATGGATTAAATGCTCCAATCAAAAGACACAGACTGGTTGAATGGATACAAAAAGAAGACCCGTATGTATGCTGTCCACAAGAGACACACTTCAGACCTAGGGACACATACAGACTGAAAGTGAGGGGATGGAAAAAGATAGCCCATGCAAGTGGAAACCAAAGAAAGCTGGAGTAACAATTCTCATATCAGACAAAACAGACTTTAAAATAAAGACTATTACAAGAGACAAAGAAGGACACTACATAATGATCAAGGGATCAATCCAAGAAGAAGATATAACAAGTGTAACTATTAATGCACCCAACATAGGAGCACCTCAATACATAAGGCAAATACTAAAGGCCATAAAAGGGGAAATCGACAGTAACACAATCATAGTAGGGGACTTTAACACCCCACTTTCACCAATGGACAGATCATCCAAAATGAAAATAAATAAGAAAACACAAGCTTTAAATGATACATTAAACAAGATGGACTTAATTGATATTTATAGGACATTCCCTCCAAGAACAAAAGAATACATTTTCTTCTCAGGTGCTCATGGAACATTCTCCAGGACAGACCATATCTTGGGCCACAAATCAAGCCTTGGTAAATTTAAGAAAATTGAAATCATATCAAGTAACTTTTCCAACCACAACATTATAAGACTAGATATCAATTACAGGAAAAAACTGTAAAAAAAAACAAACACATGGAGGCTAAACAATACACTACTTAATAGCCAAGAGATCACTGAGGAAATCAAAGAGGAAATCAAAAAATACCTAGAAACAGATGACAATGAAAACACGATGACCCTAAACCTATGGGATGCAGCAAAAGCAGTTGGAAGAGGGAAGTTTACAGCAATACAATCCTACCTCAAGAAAGAAGAAACATCTCAATTAAACAACCTAACCTTACACCTAAAGCAATTAGAGAAAGAAGAACAAAAATAACCCCAAGTTAGCAGAAGAAAAGAAATCATAAAGATCAGATCAGAAATAAATGAAAAAGAAATGAACGAAACAATAGCAAAGATCAATAAAACTAAAAGCTGGCTCTGAGAAGATAAACAAAATTGATAAACCATTAGCCACACTCATCAAGAAAAAAAGGGAG
>NC_041224.1:164383490-164384736 GCF_002837175.3 Physeter macrocephalus
TGCAGAAATACAAAGGATCATGAGAGATTACTACAAGCAACTATATGCCAATAAAATGGACAACCTGGAAGAAATGGACAAATTCTTAGAAAAGCACAACCTTCCAAGACTAAACCAGGAAGAAATAGAAAATATAAAAAGACAAATCACAAGCACTGAAATTGAGACTGTGATTAAAAATCTTCCAAAAAAAAAAAAACCCATGACCACATGGCTTCACAGACGAATTCTATCAGACATTTAGAGAAGAACTCACACCTATCCTTCTCAAACTCTCCCAAAATATAGCAGAGGGAGGAACACTCTCAAACTCATTTAACAAGGCCACCATCACCCTGATACCAAAACTAGACAAAGATGTCACAAAGAAAGAAAACTACAGGCCAATATTATTGATGAACATAGATGCAAAAATCCTCAACAAAATACTGGGAAACAGAATCCAGAAGCACATTAAAAGGATCATACACCATGATCAAGTGGGGTTTATCCCAGGAATGCAAGGATTCTTCAATATATGCAAATCAATCAATGTGATATACCATATTAACAAACTGAAGGAAAAAAACCATATGATAATCCCAATAGATGGAGAAAAAGCTTTCAACAAAATTCAACACCCATTTATGACAAAAACTCTCTAGAATGCAGGCATAGAGGGAACTTACCTCAACATAATAAAGGCCATATATGAAAAACCCACAGCCAACATCATTCTCAATGGGGAAAAACTGAAACCATTTCCACTAAGATCAGGAACAAGACAAGGTTGCCCACTCTCACCACTCTCATTCAACATAGTTTTGGAAGTTTTAGCCACAGAAATCAGAGATGAAAAAGAAATAAAAGGAATACAAATTGGAAAATAAGTAAAACTGTCACTGTTTGCAGATGACATGATACTATACATAGAGAATCCTAAAGACTCTACCAGCAAACTAATCAAAGAATTTGGTAATGTAGCAGGATACAAAATTAATACACAGAAAACTCTTGCATTCCTATACACTAATAATGAAAAATCTGAAAGAGAAATTAAGGAAATACCACCATTTACCATTTCGGCCGAATGGCCATCATCAAAATATCTACAAAGAATAAATGCTAGAGAGGGTGTGGAGAAAAGGGAACCCTCTTGCACTGTTGGTGGGAATGTAAATTGATACAGCCACTATGGAGAATAGTATGGAGGTTCCTTAAAACCTAAAAATAGAACTACCATACGACCCAGCAATCCCACTACTGG
>NC_041224.1:164385630-164440970 GCF_002837175.3 Physeter macrocephalus
ATAGACATTTCTCCAAAGAAGATATACAGATTGCCAACAAACACATGAAAGA
Organism: Physeter macrocephalus; assembly: GCF_002837175.3. NCBI lineage: Eukaryota > Metazoa > Chordata > Mammalia > Artiodactyla > Physeteridae > Physeter > Physeter macrocephalus. Next base: position 164,385,683 of record NC_041224.1, read on the forward strand.
ATGCTCAACATCACTAATCATTAGAGAAATGCAAATCAAAACTACAATGAGGTATCACTTCACACTGGGCCGAATGGCCATCATCAAAATATCTACAAAGAATAAATGCTAGAGAGGGTGTGGAGAAAAGGGAACCCTCTTGCACTGTTGGTGGGAATGTAAATTGATACAGCCACTATGGAGAATAGTATGGAGGTTCCTTAAAAAACTAAAAATAGAACTACCGTATGAGCCAGCAATCCCACTACTGGGGATATACCCTAAGAAAAACATAATTCAAAAAGTGTCATGTGGGCTTCCCTGGTGGCGCAGTGGTTGAGAGTCTGCCTGCCGATGCAGGGGACACAGGTTCGTGCCCCGGTCTGGGAGGATCCCACATGCCGTGGAGCAGCTAGGTCCGTGAGCCATGGCCACTGAGCCTGCGCGTCCGGAGCCTCTGCTCCGCAACAGGAGAGGCCACAACAGTGAGAGGCCTGCGTACCGCAAAAAAAAAAAAAAAAGAGAGTCATGTACCACAATGTTCATTGCAGCTCTTTTTACAATAGCCAGGGCATGCAAGCTACCTAAGTGTCCATTGACAGATGAATGGATAAAGAAGATGTGGCACATATGGAAGAATCAGGCTCCCAGACTTCAGACTATACTACAAAGCTACAGTTATCCGGACAGTATGGTACTGGCACAAATACAGAAATATAGATCAATGGAACAGGATAGAAAGCCCAGAGATAAATCCATGCACATATGGTCACCTTATTTTTGATAAAGGAGGCAAGAATATACAATGGAGAAATGACAGCCTCTTAGTGAAAAACCAATACCGTATGGTAACACATATATATGGAACCTAAAAAATAAATAAATAAATAAATAAATAAATATATTTATATATATATATATATGGTTCTGAAGAACCTAGGAGCAGGACAGGAATAAAGATGCAGACATAGAGAATGGACTTGAGGACACGGGGAGGTGGAAGGGTAAGCTGGGACGAAAAGAGAGAGTGGCATGGACTTATATATACTACCAAATGTAAAATAGATAGCTATTGGGAAGCAGCCACATAGTACAGGGCAATCAGCTTTGTGACCACCTAGAGGTGTGGGACAGGGACGGTGGGGAGGGAGATGGAAGAGGGAGCAGATATGCGGATATATGTATATATATATAGCTGATTCAGTTTGTTATAAAGCAGAAACTAAAAAGCAATTATACTCCAATAAAGATGTTAAAAAAAAAAAAGAAGAAGAATTTCTTGGTCACCGTATTTAAAGTTGCAGCCAGTTCACTACCCTCATGGTACGTCCTAACCTCTTCCTTGCTTCAAATTTTTTTCATAGTACCATTCCCAACTGATATATTTTATTAAAATATTAGTTTATTTATATCTCCTTCTCTTAGAATAGGATACCATGAAGACAAAGATGTCTATCTTTCTTCACAATATTGCAAAATGTCTTGTAGTATAGCATGTTCTCTTTGAATATCTGTTCCATGAATGAGTAAATGAAAATCAGACAAAGAGAGGCAGAAGTGACAACTGTTTCTTTCTTGGCTTGTGAGGACTTCACTTACAGAAATCCCCTTGATTGGATCAGATGACCCAACCCACAGGTGACAAAAAATCAACTGTGGGGAATTTATTAGTTTATTTATTTTTTTGCCGTGCTGTGGGGCTTGCGGGATCTGAGTTCCCTGACCAGGGATTGAACCCGGGCACACCGCAGTGAAAGCGCAGAGTACTAACCACTGGACTGCCAGAGAATTCCAACTGTGGGGAATTTAGAATTGTTGATTTTAACTACTGTCTTCCCTTCGTGAAGCAAATGCACGAATAAATTATGTGAATATTATATATTTAAATGAATTTCCTTGGTCTTTTGTAGATAAAGATAGAAGAGTTCAAATAAATCCAAACTGAAACAAAAGAACATTGAACTCAAAGCTCGTTTTTAGGCTATTTTTGTTTATCTAACTAAACTCATTTTAAGATTGCATGGGCAAAATGCCAATTTCCCTACAGAATTATCTTACTGTTTACTACTTAAATGTTAACTTTCATCATGTGTCTCGAGCTAGTTTAAGTCATTTTAGGACAATGGAAGATGAAATCAGAGAGATAAAGTATACTGACCTCCTGCTTACTCAGAATTCAATCTAATTTCCTTGTAAACAATCTCTGTTGAGATGGAGTGATGGCAGCAATGTCTGTGAATTTCCAATGAAATGAGTAACAGTATGGAATCACGAAAAGACAGACTTTTCCTTTGAAATAATTTAGATACCTCTCACTTAAAACGTGGTATAGTGAAACACTGGGCACTAGAAAGAATTACTTAATGAATTTCAAAAAGTATTGCCAGGGCCCTAGAATAGAACCAGTGATAGAGGCCTAAATTTATCCCATTCCACCAACTGATCCATTCTTCATTAAAGTTTGAAGAATCTGTTTGTTAATTGAAATGCTCCTGATTATGAAACCATGACACAGGAAGAAATTGTTTCACTTGTGTTGTTTCCTGTATTTGCTTCAAAAAGTTGGGACACAGAAAGTATACCACTTTAATTTAAGAAGTGGATATAGCTGAGTCAACATTTATAAGGGTACTTTGCTCTAAGCCCAGAGTGACAGGAAGAAAACATAAAATTCTAATCATTAAGTTCTTGAGAACATTCCAATGAACAGTGACTGACTTCTAAACACCACAGGGCAAAATTTCAGGACTTTGCAAAGTTAAAGAGATAATAAACTGTTAGCATAAGGGGATGAAATTTTTTGAAAATGAATACTGAGTTGAACTCCTTCACAGCCATATGGGAGATGTATGCATGGAAGAGGAGAGAAAGGGAATGAAAGCATTCCCTAAGTGGAGTGTGGAGAAGAATACCCTATCATTCTGCTCTCCTGTAGTTTCTAGACCAAGCCAGTGTGTCTGGTTCTCTGAATAAAACTGTTCCAGAGACAGAAAGAAAAATAATAAATCAAGTCTTTTAGAAACATTCTGCATCCCAGGAGAAGTGAATCATGCCCAGCCAGTGGGTTGTGCTTGTAAGGTGAGTGGAGAGAGAGACAACTTTTCCAACAGCTGGTGAAACAGTATCATCTCTAAAGCTGAAATGAGAGAGTCTCTCCATAAATGTCACCATCCCACATTCCAAACTAATGGGCAAAGAGTTATGTGAGCTTTATTTTTCTGCTTAAACAGCACCTGTCAATCTTACTCCCTTAAATCATCTTCAGGACATATTATGAATTTGTCTCAGTAAGGAGACTCAACATTTTCTATGGACAGTTAATTTCTTCACTCAAAATTGAAAAAGAGAAAGGGAAATCATAGATATCCCTTCTTGACAAACTGTTTCAATTAACTGTGTTACAGGAGGATACAGACCCTAACACTAGAGGCTAACGCCCCTTACCTTCCATTCCAGTGTTAAAGCTTAAGTTATCATTTCAGTAAAACCAGTCATAACAACTAAGGCTACAGGTAATCAAAATCTAAATTCAGTCTGTAGAGCTGTACTTCCCAAGATGGTAGCCATTAGGCATATGTGGCTATTTAAATTGAAATTAACTAAAATTAAATAGAAATTAAAACTCAGTTCTTCACTCAAACAAGCTACACTTCAGGTGTTCCACAGCCACATGTAACTAGTGACTACCATATTGTACAGCACATATATAGAATATTTCCATCATCACAAGAAGGTCTACTGAAGAGCAGTGCTCAAGCACAATATATAAATTGCAAAATAATATATATTTTATATTATAAATAAATATATAAAATATATTTTAAATATATTACATTAATATATTATATATTATATAGTTGCAAAATAATACAATCAGTGATACTAGAAAGGAATGAGGACGATGATTTGATTCATACAGGAAAAGGTAAAGCATCATTCTTAAATGTTTTTTATTAAGACCTCCAGCCAAAGCAACTAAAAAATCTTCAGCCATTATCTGAGTGCTCATTATGAAGTTCATCATGCCATTAGTGGTTTTCTTGTGAAGTGTTAAGTTTATAAAGGTTTACAAATAGTTCTTTATATTTGAAGAAACAAAAGAGAGAAATTATATTTGACTACCATTAACTTGTATCTCAGCCTTTTTAAATCCAGACTAAACAGACTAAATATTGTGAGCTAAATTAAAAAACAGTTTTCATTATCACCTTAAGTCATGAAACCCATAAATAGATATGGTATTCCATCAATATTCTGATTAGGAGAGACCTTCAGATTGACCACTGGCAATCTGTCAGAAGAAGCATGCTGAGTCTTCAATTATTCATCCGAATTTGATGTTTGAATGTCAGTCACACAGTTAACATTCAGGCGGTTTCCTTTTGTATATACAGTTTCATGTAAAGGCTACTTTTAAAGTGTTGAAATAAATTTAGTTAGAATTAAATTGAAATATGGATTTTACCAGTTGAAACATTTTTTCCCTTGAGAGATTTCTCTGAGATGATAGACCAGATTGTACTAGGAGTCAAATTTCTTGTCTCTCCTTCTCTTTGTCAATATGGATCTTAAGAAGTAGTGGAATGGAATACAAGGGATTTAACTGAACATCAAAACCAGCCTCCACATTGGAGGCTAAATCCATCGGAACACGTGATGAAGCAAGTCAGTGAGGACCACAGAAGCTGGTGCTCTTGTTTTGAAGTTTGTTTTTTGTGTGGTTAACTTTTTATTTTGCCTTATTTCTTTAAGAAAAAAGACATTAAAAGAGTGAAGTGGGCTAAGTTTGGGGAAAACCGTCAGAAGCAAAGGAGTAGCCAGAGCAGAAGGAAAGGAGAAATGTGCAGGTAATCAAGAAAGTAAAAAGAAAATAGTTTGTAAATAAGAAGTCTTCAAACTGAGGATGGCCTATCTCTTCATAAATTCTTTTGTTCTGTAAGACACATTATTCTTATAATTTCCATAACCCATATTTCCCCAGACCTTACCAGCCCATAGGCACAAATAAGCCCCATTCATATTAAAGTTTAAGTTAGGTGGCTCTTCACCCCGACATGGGCTGTCCCCAACCCTCATGTCTCCCTCTGTCATTTAGGCAATCACCTAATAATTTCATGCCTAAGCAACCCTATTTAGGCAACTATTCACCCTATTTTGGCAACTCTACCAACGATGTTCTCTACGAAAATGTTAGTAGCAGACCTAGAATGTTTAGGGTGTCATTCCCAAACTCTTTTCTGGTATGTGGTAAGAGCAGGGATGGGGTTATCTCCTGTTACCTGCAATGCTACACATTTATTTAGATATACAACTCCAAAAGCCATTTCTCCAGAGGGCATAAAACCAAACCTTCAGACTGACAGAAAAATGCTCTTGTGTTATTCTCTTCATCACCTTCCTTTCCCCTCCAAAGAACCAAGACCCGAGAATAATCATCTCATCATAAAAAATTAATAAGTAGATAGATAGATAGATACTCTTATGTATATTATATTATCCAAATATGTGCTCAGTTGGGAGTGGGGAGGTTTGGATCAGCTCATCCAAAAATGTAGACACTAAAGCCTAATCTGCTCCCAGCTAATAATCTCATGCCACATTTCCATTGACCTTGATCCCATTAGAGTAGGTAGGCAATGATGTACCTTCCACTCCAGAGCTAGAATACTGCAGATAGGAATCTGTCTCTTCACATGTTCATACACCTTTGAAGTTCGTCTCTTACTATTTTTCTGTTATATTTGGTGAAAGGAAGTATTACTTCTTTTCTAGCTACAGTGGCAAAGTTTGGGCTTCAAGATAGTCTATAAAGAAGTTTTTCTAATATCGTGTGCAACAATAAAATCCTATTTTGCTTCTCAGTAATTAAGGATTTAGAAGCTCCATATCTGTTCAAAATAAAGGGAGTTGCAATTAATGTATGCTAACTTTTATTTTCTGGGGAAGACCTGGGAAAATAAATGTCATACAAGCCAGCAAGAGTTTGAAAAGGTTAATTCACTAAAATGTGGTGTGTACCTAGTTCTTGGGTAGAGAAATGGAGCAATAATAAAGAAGCTATAGAAACAGTAAATACTAAGAGGAGTTGATCCAATGAATCAAGTGTTCAGGTAATAAATCACTAACTCTCTTTCTTTTCTCCCTTCATCTTCTCTTTTAAACTTGAAATAGCTTCCAGTCAGGTAACTCATGACTCAGCCTGGCCTCCACTTTTTCAGGCATCAGCAACTTTAATGACAAGTGGTCCCATAGACAATTTTGTTGGACAGGTGGTTCTGCGACTATTGTGGTTCACTTATTGGGTTTATACTGCAAGTGCGCTTTTGAAACTCATCTCATGCAATATACATTTCATAGAAAGAATGGGCAAAGACTAATGTTAATTTAGTTATATACATATATATAGATGAAAAATCATACTCAAAGGAATCCCTACAAAAATGGGATACAGAAATAAACTAAGGGGAGAGGAAGTAATTGATCATATTGCAATAGGTCATGAAGGAATTCAAAGCCAAGAACATTGGGCTTCGGAAATTATTCCCTTGATTGACAGGGAAGGAGGATGAGATGTCTATGGAAGGGATTTAAGACCATGAAGTTGGATAGGGCACTAGAAGGAGTAAGATGGAACACGGCTTATAGATAAGAATTGTGTCGTGATCTGTATGCCACAAATTTATTATGCTTTCCTGTAAGTTCCCATGTGTGGTGCTTGACTAGAACAGGCCTGAGTGTTGGGAGAACTGAGGTTGCTGCTTTGTGTGCATGCAGGTTTTCTAATTCTGACAATGGTTGGTAAAGCTGCCTCGATCTTCAATCTGAAGTAGGGTTCAAGTTACCTTACCTCTACAGAGTTATGAATGCTGGATGGAGAGACAAGAGTAGTAACACTATTTTTTCCCTATGATGATCATTAAATAACATTTACTTATTTTATACAGTAATCAGGAAAAGTAATGTATATGATTTTAGTAATATTTTGTAATTTTTACATGTTATATGCTCTCTAAAAATGTCCTAACTTTGCTCCTCAAGACCTTGCTGTTCAATAAAAATGTACAATGTAAAGTTAATCCATAACTCCCAGAAAATGCTTGATCATGGTCTCTAAAAACCCTGTTCTCTATCAATACACATGATATTGAGTACTGCATTGCCCTGTATCAAGGAGAAAGTGCCAATGTATATTCCAGAAACAACAACAGTTTAGTGGTTGGGGGACTGATGTCTGTACAGCACATTGCTGTATGTCAGAATTTTATAGACCTCTAGGCTCCAACAAAACAGCTAATAAATTTGTTCCTATTATAGTATAAAGATCTGAAGTCATCTTTTTTTGGGTAAAAGTATTACATAAATATTAGAGCATGTTAATAACTTTCTTGTGCACATGTCTGCCACATGCTTGTGAACAAAGAACTTTTTAAACTACAGAACTGATTCAGACATCAAAAATGTCGTGTTTTTAATTGTTCCTTACTGTAAAAGGTAATAAATATTTTTCATAGATATTTGGAAAATATAAAAAAGGAGAAAAAATATCAGGCCCTTACCTACTTTCAGAGACCACCACTGTTATCTGATCTACTTTCTAGAGATTTGACTTTCTTAAATATTCTCTCACTGAGACTAATCCTGGTTCAAATAATTGTCACCTGAAGCTTGAGATAGCAATAGAGCTCGTATTTGCTCTCCCTTCGTCTGGGGTTTTGCCATTCTAAACCAGCCCACATATGTGCTAAAGAGTATTCCTAAAAGGTTATTCATGGCTAGTTCACTCTCTTGGCCTTGGCCTAAATATTGAAGAATGAAGGGTTTAGGAAGGGAAGCCACAAAAAGAAGGAGGGGTGTCTTTGTTGGTAATTTGTTTTTCAAAAAGATCATAAGAGGCCGTTTACATTATGGGAACCTCCGACTTGAACAGATGGTTCTCTGAGATTTGGTACAAAATGATTGTAATTATTCGCCAAAGCATGGGACTACGTAGACCAAGGTGTGACTTATTTCTACACCAGATGGCTTCGTTTAGCAATAGCAAATGCCCCATCTCATGGTCATAAATTTCACCCTGACATCTAGAGAAACACCTTTCAAACATCTACTGCAATTCCAGGAAGCTGGGCGGCAAAAGCATATATTGATCAAAGATGCAAATCCCACTTCACTGTTGGAAAGTCTCTTTGAGGATATATGCCACCATCGCAGGAAGCACCAAAGCTGCATCTAGATCATCACATACTGGCTCTGAAACGGAACTGAAACACACAAGTGTTCTTAAATGCTATGGATAGTATACAATTAAAAAATCTCTATATAGATAGATGGACTTAGCAACAAAAGGTTGTGGCTCCTGCATCTTCACTGCAGAGACTATCCCATGTCTCCACTTTAAACTACAAGAGTCTTCATTCCTACGAGGTAAAATCAATGTTCTTAGGATAGTATACATTGCCCTCCACAGCTTCTTTCTTCTACTGTTCACATTTAATTCCAAACAGATTGTAGTCTCCGCACCCACAGCTCTGTAAACTGCCTTCACAACTTTGTGCATGTTGTCACTTCATCAGCTCACTTTAAAGAGTCAGTTAAGTTCAGTCACCACTGCCTCCTAGAAGCCTTCCTTGGTTCTCTGCCTACATTGGATATTGATGGTGTCCTTTCCAGATCTCCTTTACTTCCAGTATACTGATAGCCATCATTTGCTGACAGTGTTGGCCAATCACAACTCACAGTTATACTCTTCTTTGGAGAACTTCCTTCAGCCAAATGGGAGCCATTTTTTTCCATAGAGCAGAATACAGCAAGTTCCAGCAAGCCTACAGCTCAAATCCAAGCCATCACCTGAATTTGGGAATAAAGTTTCATTGGAACACAGAGGTGCTGTGTCTTACCCACTGTCTTCCACACTACAATTGCAGAGCAGTTGCAACAGATACTAAATAGCCTAAAAAGCATAAAACATTTACTACTTAGGCTTTTACCAAAAAAGTTCGCTGATCCCTGAGAGTACAAAACGTGAGAATGATTCTATGTCATAATTTGTGCTCCAAGTCCAGAGCTTTCTCACTGGTTCATACTGAAGCTGACCTCTAGCCAAAACCACATTATTGTTTAGCTTTTTCTCCTGTCCTACTCTTCCTCCTTCATCCCCTTTCCTGAGGTCACCCCCTGAATGAATCAGTGAGAGTAATTTAGGAGTGGATCCTGAGGGACCTGGTTCAAAGTAAGCGGAGAGAGCAGTACATAAAACAGATTAAGGGAGAGTTAACTGACCTATGGTCACTCCACACTCTGGCAAGGGTCTTGTGTTATAACTCACATACTGTTGAGATGGATGGTTCAAGCAGCTTAGCTGGCTGGTCAGTGATCTGGCTGGAAGAGCACAGTAGGAGGGTCAATGATAAGGAGATCTGGGAAAGAAGCATGTGGGCACAAAGGATGAGTTTCATTTTACTAAATATCAATGCCCATCAGAGAACATCCACTGCAGAAGTGGTACTAAACCAAGTGGACAGAAGACTCGGTGAGTAAATGTAAGCCAGATCCTCTACTTGTTTAACTACTGTTGCACGATGAACTTCTGAAAAGAGTATCCATGACTAAGAGGGTAGAGATTATAATAGATGTCCTTATCTCTCTCTCTCACACACACACACACACACATATATACAAAGAACAATAATAACAATAATGAAAAATAAGAGGGAGGGAGGAAACTTTAAGAGGTGATAGGTTTATGGCATAGATTGCAGTGATGGTTTCATGGGTGTACACATATCTAAACTCATCAAGTTGTACACATTAAATACACACAGCTTTTTAAAAAAATGTCAATCATATTTCAATAAAGTGGCTTAAAAAAAGAGTGCCTATCGTAGCAGACATGAAGACTACACGTGTTCAAAACCATGAGGAATCTCTCATTAGGTCTGAGATGCTATAGTGGAAGCAGAAAAGTTCAGGATGCTATTCCCTCTCATACATTCCATACCCTTATCTCCATCTTCCTCGCACCTCTCCGTATTTATAAAAGTGTTTTACTTGGGTTTAAGATACATGGAATGCAGTCTGAGCCTCTCCTGACTTATTTGTGAAAGCTGATTCTCAGCTAAACCTCAAACATTTTGCTAATTCCTGCAACCTTAGCCTGAACCTGTACCATAAAATAAACTTCAGGTTACCTGTTCTTTCAGCTTTTTTCTTTGATAATGTAACATTTCATAAGGGTCAGAATTTCCCTTTAATAAGATATATTTGTTTTGAAAGCATTTGCTATATTTCTGTCTATAGACAATAAATTTAAGAAGATGATCATGGGTCCTAGCCTTGAATCTATACAAAGAATGAAACATGGGGAGAAGGTAGAGAGTCTGTTTTTACTAATCATCATCATTCTGTAAGATGTCAACTCTCCTCCCATTTCTATTCCATGTGGACTTTATCACAGCCTTCTGCCTTGCGTTGAATGAGACCCCTGCTCTGTTGTCTTTATGCCCTAAAACACGTCAGGCAGGGTCAAGGCCAAATTGTAATAGGGGCAAAGAAACAAAACAAAACAAAAGCCTTCCCTGGATCTACTCCCCTTGAACTAGGGATGGAAAGAGTATCTTGATCAAAGAAATAATTTTGGAAGACTGAAGATCGGGAGGTAATATGTTTTCTTTATTGATTAATTGTAAGATAAATGTAGAAATCCAGTCGTCTGATATAATTGAAGGGAAAGTTTCTCTTTGAGGTGCAGAACAAAAATAAGGAATTTACTACTTTTAAAATAGGAATGAAGCAGTTTAAGGAGAATACTTTCCGACGCAAGATACAACACGATTATTTCAGAAGAAAACTTCTATGATTTGCTAAAAATTGAATTCTTAATCATCATCTGAAGTACAATCTCTCCTTTTTTTGAAAATCATTTGGTTTGGGACTTTATAAAAGGTATAAGTGTAACAAAACTTTTGGATGAGATTTCTCTGTAAATTCCACCAACACTGAGTATTCAGGGAAACTCACCTGTATTCAACGATGTAGATAAAGCAAAGGTTTTGAAATAAGAATTCATTTTAAATCCAAGCTTTGCAAATGAATACTCTCTAACTAAATTCTCTGGGCCTTGGTTTCCTTGTCTATAAATGAGGATACCCTACCTTAAAATTGTGTTGCGACTGTGAAATTGGGTGACATATATGAAAGGGTCTGGCACAGAAACAGTAAGAACTCAGTTGATCTCTATGTTTTCTACTGTTCTTCTCTCCTTTCCTTCCCTTAAGAGGAAAATAAATAAAATGACTCCTGGATTATCAGTACATGAATATGCATGTTTTGCAACATTTTACAGTTTTTCAAAAATCCAATTTCAACTATGCTTTTTTTTTTTTTTTTTACAATATAATTACTCTGAGGTAGATATATGATATGCATTCTATGTGATACTAAAGTTCAATTTCTGTTATTCTGGGCAACAGAATCCTGGGGATGAGGGTGGCAGTATGCTACAGATGCTACAAAACGGACGAACTATGCAGACAGTATGCTAAGTGAAATAAGTCACAAAAAGACATATAATGTACGATTCCACTTAAATGAAGTCTCTGGAGTAGTCAAATCCATAGATAGAAAAATGAGTAGTAGTTGCCAGGGGTTGGGAATAGGGGGAAATAGGAAGTTGTTGTTTAGTGGGTATAAGTTACACTTCTGCAATATGGAAACTGTTCTAGCTGCTCTTGGGCCTACGGATCACTTTTCTTCCACCCATTGATTCAGGGAATTTGATCCACATGGCCTTTACATTTCACTTCCTAAAGCCATTGCCACTTTTTCTTTTTTGGCCATTTAACCCCAGTGCCTAATGTTTCTGGAGTTTTCCCTAATAGAGCACATCTCTTGCATACCATCCCTCCTTCTGAGCTGTACTTTTATTCAGGACTACATATTAGAATCATGAGAGCTTTAAAATACCTCAGCCCTACCCTAGACCATTTGAATCAGAAATGCTAGCGGTAGAGCCATGACATTTTCATGTCTAAAAGTCTTATCAGGGGACTTAAATGCATAACGTGGTTTGAGCACAACTGTTTTAGCCTTTCCTTATTGTTTATCCCATGTAGTCTCACCTTCCTTAGTCCCATTCCCTCTAGGTCTTATTAACAAAAAGAGAAATTTGTATTTTATTAATCCATTCTTAAATGTTAATAATTGATATTACATAAAAATATTATCGTTCCTGAGAAAAAAGTAGATAAAAACGTGTGTTAACCAAATTATGATGGTAATTTGTGGTAATTGCTTGTCAGGAAAATGTGATATCCAGGCTTTAACCAAGTGGAGTTTTTTGCTCCTTCCCACAAACATCGTAGCGTTGATTACTTAGCCCATCTATAATTGAGCCCACCCTAGGATATATATGTCAGATGTGTCAGGTTTTTATTAGTCTCTTTGAAAAAAATGATTTAAGAGTTGAAATGTGTATGCAACAGCCTTTTCCAAACGACAAAGTCAGATTCCTTGGTCAAATAAATTTAGGATAGCCCGCTAAATAGATTCTAGTACCGAGTCCTATGATGAGGGCTGCTCCCCCCACCAACAAGCAATTCTTGGGACAACAAGTGAGTGTCCTATAATTCAACTCAATTCTGACACTACCTACCAGGAGGCAGCACCAGATTCCATAGGTTAAAGTTTCAGTCCTACAAGACTGCCTTCGCCAGTTGCCTTTCAGAAGCCAGTCTCAAGCCCAGGTTGTTATCTGTACTCCTGACTGGCTGGCTATAAATCAGAGGTTCCTAAGACTCCCTTTTCAGGTTCGATTAATTTGCTAAAGTGGCTCACAGAAGTCAGAGAAACATTTTACGTACTAGATCACTGGTTTATTACAAAAGATATATAACACAGGAACAGTCAGATGGAAGAGATGCATAGAGCAAGGTATGGGGAAAGGGCTGGGAGCTTCCATGTCCTCTGGGAGGGTGCCATTCTTCCCAATCTACACATGTTCATCAACCTGGAATCTCTCCAAACCCTGTCCCTTTGGGTTTTTATGGAGGCTTCATTACACAGGTATGATTGAATATATAATTGGCCATTGGCAACAATTCAACCTCCAGCCCCTCTCCCCTCCCTGGAGATAAGCTGTGGGACTGAATGTTCCAATTTATAATCACATGGTTGGTTCTCCAGGCAACCAGCCCCCATCCTTAGGTGTGGTCCAAAAGCTACCTCATTAGCATAACAAAAGACATCTTTAGGGCTCTCATTACTTTGGAAATTCCAAGGGTTTTACAAGCTCTGTGCCAGAAATAGGGATGAAGGCCAAATATATAATTATTATAAATCACAACATCATACCTGCCTCCAATAATCCTCTCCTGGAAACCATTACTTTATCTTACCTGATATTTTGGGAATTTGAACCTACTGAATTCAGCATAAAATGCCTGAAAATATTTAACAAATTAGGACATATTTTAGTTAAATAAAATGAAACCCAGTAGCTTCATTCTAATAAAAAGAAGGCATTTGCACAATATGATTTTTACTACATCAATTCACCCTCATGATCAATGCAAACTGTCACTCTGATCAGTCCTATGTAACCTAGAGAGATGAACAGTAATACAAACATCCACATCAACACTGATGGATCAATGAATGAGTCATATAACTTATTATTATCTAAATATTGAAATATTTAAATTTCTGATACAGTTTTGGGTCATGATAAGTAACACATGCCAACGAATCAAGATATTATGTGTAAATAATTAATTAATGTCCCTTTCTTCACTCCTCTCTGTTAGTTTCTAGGAGAATGAATTAATAGGATTGTCTCCATTTAATTTTTCTATATTTATAAGGGTTAACATTTCTATGTTTTGAGAAAATGCAGAAGGAAACAAAAAAAAAAAGCTATAAAGCTTATAAATAACTGTAAATACACCACCTGTCTTCAAAGGAAAGATTTTTCTTTAGGTGAATTTAAGTCATTCATTTAGTTTTATCATAATAAATCACCATCATTATCTACTCACTCGTGCATTCTAATCATGGCAGGATGAGGTGTCTGCAACTATGTAAATATGAATATTCTACTCATAATCAAAGCTGCAATATAATGACTCACATCATGCCTAAAGGGAAAAGCAAGACTTCCAGAAAAAGATCCATGAGGGGATTTGGTTCAGTCATGTTTTAACTAGAAAGCAGAGGTTATTTCTGAAGAGATCAGCCTTAATCATGCTAAAGTATTTGCAATCAGCATTAGACTATTTTCCCAGGCCTAAAATGCTGGGCTCAAAGCACACTTGTTTTATCTTTACAAAACCAATCAGCTCTCATTTTAATTCAGTGAACTATTTCACAGTATTGGAAATTTTTAATGAACTACTCCAAAGAATAGGCTTATAAAAATGGCATTCCCTTTTCTTCTGATTGTGTCAACTTCAATGACTACTGTGAGAAAATAGCAAATAATTTTTTTAAAAAAACCTTTAATATTTACGTGGTAAGTATTTTAACTGTAAGGCTTAACAATGTGTTCCCCACGATTTTATTCACAACAAATGTGGAACAACCCTCAACAGAAGGGCAACAAATAAATATATTATAAAGTATATATCATGTGATAATACTGCATCACTATAATGTGTATTAATGAACAAATCTTAATAAATTGAGAATATGTTCACAATAAAATGCAACAAGAGAAATGCAGGAAACCCTCTATAAAAGTGCCATCAAGCGTATACGGAAAATGCATTGAAAATACACCAAAAATAATTTCAGTGGTGTCTCTTTATAAGGATTAGGTTCATTTGTTATCTCTTGAAATAGTTCTGTATTTTTCAAACTTTTTACAGTGGCCATGTAGTACTTATATAATCAGAAAATGTTTCTTTTTGTTGATAGCTCTTCTATGTATTCTTGGGCATAGTCCAGTTAAATCACTGAAGCACCACTAAAGTCAAGTACACCCTATACTCTTCCATGCCCTGGCAAAATTCCAATTCCTTAGAAAACACACTGTGCTTTGCCCTACTTTCAGACTCTTCATTCTTTTTATTCTGTATGCAAAGTAAAAATATAGGAAGCAGGAAGCTTTATCAGAGCCCAATCAGTATCAATGGCTTTATTCTATTTTCTTATAGTGTCTTTTTTTTTGTGGATTCTTACTAATTGCATGACGTCTCTTGACAACAGGTAACAAGAGGAAGACCATGGCCATGCAGCATGAGAATCGGCTTGTCATAGTAAGAGCTTGATATACTAAAAGGTGATGCCAAAGAGGGAGCTAGGCTTGAACCCTGTCCCGCCCATTATTCAGTTAGCACTGAATAATAGCACTGAATAATAATAATCTCGGAGTCTGATTCCTTTGCGTAATATTAAGGAAATATCATCTGTATCCAATGCACTATTTCAGACTTATCACCACATACCCAACACTGAGCAACTTCATTTCCCACACAGGAACAAGCAGCTCCCACAAGGGCAATGCTACCATTCTACAGTGGAGAAATTTGGGACTGATTTCTTGCCTTTTTCCTGAAACTGTGAAGAGGAGAATAGTTACTTAATATTAATGAAATCTGACTTTCTGACTTCCCTCCGCTTAATTTTGTCTTTAAAAATCAACATAATTATTCAAGCCTTTTTACCAAATGTTATCAGCCTTCCCTTCATGTTTGATGACTCAATCTGTCCCAAATCTAAGACTGTGAGTAAATGATTCCAAAACCATTAATTCGATGAGGCCAAACAATAATCAATGCAGGAAAAAAAAGAAACAAAGATAAAAATGCAAAAGCATTCCAAGTGAGATTTGACAAAAATGACTATACCTACATCATCCAACTTCTCTAATTGGTTAACAAGGTAATGCACTGGGAAGAACTGTTTAAAAAGCAAATTAATTGGCGTCTCACAGAATAAATTATTTGATTGGCAGAAATGTAAAAGTCAAAAATATGCTCTGAGTCTGCATTTCAACTCCCCACATATTGCATATAAGACACTTTTTCAATTCCATGTTAAATCAACTAACTTACTCCTTCTTAGTAGAAAGAGAGGGTGGCTGTTAGGGCTAGATTAGAAACAGGTATAAGAGATGGAACTATAAGAGATGGAAATTATTCGTGTTGAACCATCTACCACAATATTACAAGTGAGCATAGCAGGAGGTTCACATGTTGGTAATATTTTCTCTACTACTCCTAACTTATGGTCATCTGCTGTCATAAAGATAATATCAAAACTCTACTGGAAAATCACTGTTATTTCCCATTCCATCTATAACACTCCTTCAATATGTTGGGGAGAGGTACAGCCTGTAATACATCTTTTCTTCTCTGTACTCTCACCCTAGAACATCTCATTCTGTTTAGGACATAAATAAGTATCTTATGTTCATCACCCCCAAATTTATCTAGTCATAACATTTCTCTGAGCGTGACTCAAAGGCTGAATTGTCTTTTAGACATCTCCATTTGGGCATCAAATAGGCACCTCAAATTTAACTTAGTCCCTACCCTACAAAGCAATCCTGATCTCATATTCCCAAGTCTTTCCCATCTCAGTTACAGGCAAAACTTTCACCAATTGCTAAGGCCAAAGTCGTAGTCATCCTCAGTTGTCTCTTTCTCTTGCCTTCATTCTTCAGTCTGTGACCTAGTTCTACTCATTTTTAAATTTAAAAAGTATCCCAAGTCTAGACACTTCTCCCCACCTCCATTATTGTAGGTGCAAAAACTTTGGAGACAATGTTACCAGCTGTTAGTGTTAAAGGAACAGGCAATTCATATCAAAATAGGCATTCTAAGAGTATGTGGCAAAGAAACATAGTCAGAAAAATAATTTCAGGACCATGGAATTACTCAGCTACTATTAAGAATAAAAGGCTTCCATGATCAAAAAATGTTTGAAATGCTGTGTTTAACAGCTAAAATAGGTTCATTTGCCCTTAGGTTTCTCAGAGCCTTTAGTATGGAAATATTCATCAAAAATTTCACAGAGGGTGATATAGTATGAAGGATATTGAAAACATATTTGAACATGAAACCTGTCTGAGGCAAACTCCATACCAGTTTAGGAAACATTGCCTTGAATAAAATGTTTAGACTTTACATGTGTTGACACTTCCAAATTTAAGATGTTTATTCTTCCAATTTGTTGTTGTTTTTGCTATTGTTGTTGAATCTTTTCATTTTCCCAAACTCTAAACATGAAATATTCTAGATTTAGTTCTTTAAATTCTTTTTTCTAATCTCCACAAGCGATTATTTCACTCCCATGGGTTTAAACACTATCAATAAATTCAGAAATCTCTTGTCTGTCTCTAATAACTACCCCTTAATTCCTGCTGAACATCTTCCTTGGATACTTAAGAAGCATCTCCAAGTTAACTCTTTATGTGCCCCCATCCCAACCAGCTCTGTCTTGGCTTGCTATTTTAGTAAATGGCAACTTCATTTTTCTAGTAATTAGGCCAAAGAAACACTTGGGGTCATCCTTGACTTCCTCCTTCTTTTCTCATGCCACATATCTTATTTATCAATTACCACTGGCATTCAAGACATATCATTTCTGCTGAGGCCACAAATTCGTGTCATTGAGCTACTGCAAACCATATCCCTCCTCTGCCCAACACCCTCCATTAGCTCCTTATCTCACTCAGAATAAAAGCCTTTACCGTGGCCTAAAAGTTCTTACACAATTTATCCTGGACTACTTCTCTTACTTCGTGTTCCTACCACTCCCTCTTCTCTCACTACACTTTAGCTGAGAGGTTCTCTTTGCTGTTCATAAACTATGCCAACCATGCTCCTACCTTAAGGCCTTTGAATGTAGTTTCTTCTGTGTTAAGTGCTCTATCCAACACTCTAGTCTCTCCATAGCTTGCTCCTCACTTGGTTCAGGTTTTGGTTGGAATACTGACCCTTAGAGAGGTCTTCCTTAACTAACCTATCTGAAAGATAGGCTTTTCTTTCCCCATCATTTCATCTCTTTATTTTGCTTTACTTTTTTTAATACTACTGTGATGATTAATTTTATGTGTCAATCTGGCTAGGTTACAGTGCCCAGTTGTTTGATAAACACTAGTCTAGACACTGCTGTGAATGTATTTTGTAGACGTGATTAACATATAAAGTCAGTTCACTTTAAGTGAAGGAGATTACCCTTGATAATGTGGATGGACCTCATCCAGTTAATTGGAGGCCTTAAGAGCAAAAACTGAGTTTTCCTGAAGAAGAAGGAATTCTGCCACAAAACTGGAACATAGAAGCCCTGCCTGAACTTTCTGCCCATCAGACTGCCCTACAAACTTCAGTCCCAGCCTGCAATATCAATACCTGCCTGAATTTCCTGCCCTACCAATACTGTCTTGCCAGACCCCATGATCAAGTGAGCCAATTCCTTAAAATAAATCTCATTCACATGCACACACTCTATTGGTTCTATTTCTCTGGAAAACCTTGATTGATACAACTACTTACCTGATGTATTATGTGTTCCTTTGTTTTCTTCCTCTCCCTACATCAGTAGAATATAAATTTGTAAGACAGGAATTTCATTTCTTTGGTACATTATTCCATATCATCTACTAAAAATGTGCCAGCAACATAACAGGTCCTCACAAAATGTTTGCTGAATGAGTAAGTGAATGCTATTTTGCAAACAACTTAATTCAGGGTAATTAAATCCAAATAAGAGCAAAACAGAACAAACAAACAAGGAGTACTAACTTTATGAAGTCACCATGTACCTGTTACGTAACGTTCACAAGTATTTCTAGGAAATGATCTATATATGTCCACATGCAAAGTGTAAAAATAATCAGCAGTGTCATCTTCTGTATCTTATTATTTAACCCCACAATCTTTTAGTATATAGCTAATAAGTTCCAAGAATTTTCACATGTGTGATGTTAAATACTCATAAACATCTTACAAGGTAAGAAATTATATTTAAAATGTAAGAAATGGGGTAAAACATAATTTTGTTGTAGGGAGGAGTGGAACATTGCATTTAATAGTCAGATTAAAACACATGCTTTGTTATTACAGCAAATGTAGATGATCAGAAGAATATCACTTTCTTATTAAATTTCTACTGCAGTTGCATGTAGTCTGCCATGCTTCATCTTGTTACAAAGGAATAATAATATTATTGGTTGGGGAGGTTGTAAAGAGTTACATGAGGTAATTTATATGACAGCTCCTATCCTAATTTATAACAGATGTAGAATTAGAAAATTATCAAGTTTGAATCCTTCAAATTCATTCTTGATTTTAAAACCAAAACCAATGACGTGAATTTTAAGTGGAGGTATTGACACAAGACTATGAAAATGGAGCACATCTATTGACCTTATGAGTTGATAAATAGAAAAGAGCAAAATCTGAAAAACATTTCCTAGTAGGTACCGTGATGTCACTAAGAATATAATTAGCCATTGTGTCATGAAGGTTACTTCAGGTCAATTTTATTTTTATTCTGTACTAAAACTGTAAAGTTTATATGAAGTTCTTATGTGGCCTTCTACCTTTACTACAATGATTTATTGTTATATATCATTTAAACCTAAGACAATAGTTCTTAGATATTTTGTAGGAAATCATATTCCTTCACTTACATTTGTTGTAGAAAATTCAGTTTTATTCTGTTTGGCTCACTATGACTTCACTGATTTTGTTATGATGATCTCAATAAGCATAAAACCTGGTAGTAACCACCTCTTTTCTTCCTTGTACCTATTACTGTATAAGTTAAAAAAAAAATTATTATAGCAATGACATGTTCATAGCTCACCACTAAGTTTTGACTTTTTTCTTGATAGTACCTACCACCTTATACAGTGGATGCTCAGTAAATGTGTATTAAATATGAATTACCTCAAAATCTGAGTTCACCATCTCACGGAAACAAATAAA
Source organism: Physeter macrocephalus (assembly GCF_002837175.3). Taxonomy (NCBI): domain Eukaryota; kingdom Metazoa; phylum Chordata; class Mammalia; order Artiodactyla; family Physeteridae; genus Physeter; species Physeter macrocephalus. The sequence continues at coordinate 164,405,587 of NC_041224.1, forward strand.
TGGTAAAAAAAAAAAAAAAAAAAAAGGCACTTAAATTCTGTTTTGTTAGTAATATATAAAAGTCATGCATATATATGAGGGTTTATCTCAAATACCTTGGTAATTTTCTTCACATCAGCATTATAATTTGGCTGTGTTTTCAAATATCCCACTCTCCCACCGCAAGAATTAATAGTCTGTCTGAAAATCCAATTGCTTGAAATTTTACTAATGATGGTGTTCAGAGTCAGGAATTTATCAAATAGCTGCATTTTCCTCATTTGGGGATATTTGGAAAACATTTCACTATCTCCACCATTCAAAAGAAAACACTGTCTTCGCCTTTAATGAACAAAGCATTTACTTTTTTGGAAATGTTTTCACCCAAAGAAAAAGGTTTTCATTTAGAAATGTAAACATTTTGGCTGCTCGGGTGGTACCAAATAAAAGATTCCCTGATTGCTTTAAATGAACCATTTAGAAATCCTTGCCAATGTAGACACAGTCAGTCAGTACTCCATAACGTGTCAAAGTGTTCCACCTTCATTGGTGCTTTGTAAATCACACCAGGGATTTCAGTAAATTAAGTCGACTTTTTCACTAGAAACCAGATGTTGCACCTCCACTGAGTTTTACTTGGGAAAACAATGCACTATTAAGTGACTATGAGCCATGCAGTCAGGAAGAAATATTGCACCTGGATGTCAAAATGCATGCCAAGTTTCAACCAGCAGCAATAAAAAGCCTTCAAGGCAACACTCAATCCCCCACTAACTGGAATCTAGAATTTAATTTCTAAATTTTCTAAATTCCAAAGATGTGTGATAGACCTTAGAGTTAGGTCAAAAGCATCCTTAGTTTGAAGTGTCTAACGTGAAACAGGATGTGTGTGTGTGCGTGCGCACACACTTGTGTGTTTCTGTGTGTGTGTGTGCGTGTGTGTGTGTGTGTGTATCTGCAGCAAAAAGCCCATATCAAGAAAGACTATTGGAATCAAAGACCTAACTCAGCCAGTGCATCCAGATTCTACAGCAAAAGTAATCAAACAATGTAGAATAAAAAAAAGAGAAAGAAAAGAAGGGAGGTTAGGCAGAGGAAAGAATGAAGGAAAACAAAGACAAGAAGGAAGAGAGGAAGGAAGGAGGGAGGGAGGGAGAGAAGCATGGAAAGAGGGAGCAAACAAAGAAGGAAAGAAGAGAAAAGGAAAGAAACATTTAGAAGCTGAAAATATATATTCATCAACTCTAATGTATGTCCAAGACCTCCCAGATTGTAGCTATGAATAATTGCACTTTTCACTCACCCACAGGACTCCAAATTACTTAAGAATACCCCAGTTTTTCTGGGCGTCCTCAGAAGAGTGTCTCACATGAGCAAATAACTTGTCCACTGCCGTCACCACACAGCAGCACACAGGGTCTACCCTGTTCCTCTCCTCTTACTTTTACGTCTACTTGTCCCCTGCCATGCCCGTGAAGCCAAATGCTGGAGACTACCTGCCATTGCCCATTATATGTCTTCCTTTTTTTATCCTAAGGATGCTAACCCATGTTGCATAAGGTACCTTCCAAGTATCCCAAAGTATTCCAAGATACCTGGCAATACAAGATATCAATGGTTTATATGAAAGAATAGGAGAATGACCTCTTCTCTAATTACATTTCATATTTCATGGGACTCTGGGCACAAGCACAGATGATTGTTCAGTGTACGTGAGATAATCTTTCTTATGTCAGCTTCTGGTCCTTCTCTACCATAGGAAACCAAACCTAACCCAGGGAGCTGGCCATAAAACACAGTTTCTCACATCTTACTCAGTGTTCCACTATTAGCACATTGTCTCCCAACCCCAAACTCTTTCCTTTTCCAAATTTTAAAAGAAAACATGTCCTCACATGCCAGTGGATGTATACAGGGGAAAAGATGCTCACATGCCAGCAAGTTTGTACTAATACCATCCTGAATCAGGTAACTCCTTACATACATATTTATATCTAATTATACACATATTTATATAATGTGCAATCAACTCCCACTCTTTATAATTTCATTTATACACAAAGCCTTTTTCTAAATTTCCTATATCATAAAATTTATAATTTCCCTAAAATAACCTCACTGCATTTTATGGAGGGAGGAAAAAGACATTGCAGACAAACCACCCATTTTTAAGAAAAGAAAGGTATTGACAATCAACATTTGAGAAATATTTGTATTTGATAGCTTTACTGACTTCACTGATTGCTTTGGTGGATGTACTATCAATTGCTGAATTAAAAAATTTCCCTAACATGTAATAGTTTAAAAATAAACATTTATTATTGTATTATTTATATGGTTCAGGAATTCAGAGGCAGTTTTTCTGAGTGGTATGGCTTAGGTTCTTTCATGAAATTGCAGTCAAGATGTTGGTCAGGTTTACAGTCATCTAGAGGCTTGACCGTAACTGGAGATACGTTTCCAGAACAGTTCATTCTCATGGGTGTTGGCAGGAAGTCTCCTTTTCTTGCCACATGTACTCTCCACAGGACTGCTCCGGCATCCTTGGCATCCTCTCAACATGGCACTGGCTTCTCCAAGAGGGATTTAGCCACGAGAGAGCAAGAAGGAAGTTACAATGCCTTTTATGGCCTTGTCTCAGAAGTCACACACCATCACTCCTGCCACATTCTCCTTAGTAGAAGTTAGTTACTAAGTCCAGCCCACATTTTAAACTAGGGGAATTAAGCTGCACCTCTTGAGGAGAGGAGAATCAAGGACTTTTGTATATATTTAAAATCACTATAGGAAGAATATGTAAAGTACTTAACAAAGGCTCAGGAAAAATATGCCCAAGACTAGATGAATCTAGGTTCCCTTTACTGGAGATCCTAAGATACTGTTCTTTGAGACAAAGAGGAAAATATCTTAATATATAACAGTATCATTTGACTAACATCTATGTTTTGGATCCGTGTAGGTTTTAGCCTATTTTAAGGTCTTCACATAGCTGAGGTAAAGATAGACAGACTTCATTCTCAATCCTTTGGTCCTTTGTGTTGTTGTTAGTATGGGCACAATTCCTTGTAAATGATGAGGAACTCTCTCATTCCAACGGTAGTGCCTATACTGGCAGATGGCACTTTGAAGTGGCCTAAACAAACCATTTATAGGAGGCATAAGAATGGCATACATGATTTTCCGGTTGGGAAGCCATAAGCTACAGATTGTACCATATTGCTACTGGCACGACAGTTCAAAGTACCCAAATTGACTAGAGGAATGTTAGAAGACAAGTGAATATGTTATAATAAATTATATTATGATAAAAATCTGCCTCAGCATTACATCTTAGGGATCCTTCAATATAACAGCAACAACAACAAAAATAAGATATTTCATTTTTTCTTCTCTGAGATTAGCAGTTTAATGTGTGGGTGGCAGGACAGATAACAGACATCTGGTTTAGCAGAAGTGAGCGTCAACGGTGGCAGCATGGGCAGCACATTTTTACAATATTGGCGATTCAAATTCAAGTGTCAGATTAGTGCGGTATTAGGATGATTCACTGGAATATGCTTGGAGGCCAAAACTTTTCTCAGCAAAACTTTCAATGATTTTTAAGCAAAATAATATGGTGTGTGTCAGTGTGTGTATCAAAATATGCCATCCAATATTAAAATGTCTGATGTTCAGCCATAACTTTAGTATAATTTACAAAATCAAAATTCATTTGAGTCATGGATCAAACAGAGCATTATAAAATTGCAGCCCCACTGCTGTTATTCCAACTTTATATGCTCATGGCAATCCTGTGATGTCAGCATTTAGGACAAGCCCTGACTTTCGTCTACTCTAATTCAACCTCCAAAGTATTTAAATTGTGACTCGTTTTCAATTTGTCACTCAAATATCACATAAAATGATTCATTATCAAAATCAACTATATCAAAGCAAAGCCTAGTCTTTCTTCTTCTGCCGAACAAGTGAGGCATCTTAGTAACAGAGTTTGTAGGAACGGCCATTGTAAAATAACTTCTCTGTGCTTGAGTTTAATATTTATACTTTAAAAGGCTACCTGAACTTATGAGGACATGGTTATAGTAAGACCAGTTTTTATTTTCTCCATACAGCCCCATTATGTTAGCTTTTGCCCTGTAACAAACTGCCCTCAAACTTGGTGAACTAAAACTACCACTGATTCACAGTTCTTTGGGTTGGCTGGATGATTCTTCTGGACTGAGCCAGCTCAGCTGATATCTGCTGACCATGATCATTTGTCTGTGGTTATCTGAAAGGTCAACTGAAGGAGGGATAATCTAGGATGGTGTCACACCTACACACCTGGCAGTTGATAGCCAGTCACTTGAGACAACAGGGAGGACTGGATTGGATGTTTCTCATCATCTAGTAGAATAACCTCGGCTTTTTCACATGGTAGTCTTAGAGTTTCCCAGAGCAGCAAGAGAGGGACAGCTCCTCTGCTGGCATAATATTTGCCAATAACTCACTGGGAAAACCATGTGACATGGCTGACCCAGATGCAATGGGAGGAGAGATAGGTTCCACTTATTGATGGGAGGATCTGTCATGTCACAATGCAAGGTCAGGAAAGAAAAGAATATGCAAAAAATCTTACAGTGTACAACCTTCCTCTTGTCTCAACCTTTGTAAGAGCGTAGGGGTCCAGTAGAGTTCACAACATGGGCACAAGTAGTGTGTAACAGTGAAACAACCATGGGATTTGGAGTCAGAAGAATGATCTGACCTTTCATTCATTCACTGATTGTTAATCAATTTTAAGTCATTAATTCCTTCAAACAGTATACATTTATTAAACACATAGATTATCCCAGACATTTTATTCAATAATCATTGATTCATCAAATGTTTTATTGAGTGTCTCATGTTCTAGGTGCTATTCTGGGCACTAGATAGTTGGCAGAGGACAAGACAGCAATAAAGAAGACAAAGTTCTATTCTCATGGAATTTGTATTCCATGTAGACCAATGCGCACACACACACACACACACACACACACACACACACACACACACACAGAGTAGAACATTTTTTTAAAAATAAAAAGAAGAAATGAAAGAGTTACTTTGACATAGATGGTCAGGGAAAGCCTCTCTGAGATGACATTTCATTTGATACCTGACAACAGGAAGAAATCCATCCTTCAGGATGGAGATCTTGGCATAGGAGGCAGAGGCAAGATCCTAGGGCAAGGATGAGCTTCATGTGCTCAAAGAATATAAGTGCCTTGCCAGAGGTGAACGAGCAAGGTAAAGTGTACCAGGAAAGGAGGCAGGGGCTGGGTCATGCTCAGCCCCTGAATCCTGGATTTAGGAGTTTATGCTCACTTTCATAAAAAGTTGCTAGAGGGAATAGTCTATAAAGGAGGGGATATGACATGGCCCCAGGTAGGTACATCTCTTTGGCCCTATGGGCTTTTGCTCCACAGAAAAGGGCAGGGCTAGAGCAGGACCAGAGTGGGGTCCTCTATAACACAGAGTCCAAGAAAGTGAACCCTACTATGCAGCCTGAGGGTAGAGTCCCTACCTACAAAGATTTCATATTGCGAATGTGGGAACAGTATTTTAAACACAGGGTGGAAAATGCTTGTTGAGGAATACTCACATATTGTTTGACCCCCCCACACACACACACAAATAAAGGATAGTCCATGGGCTATTAAAAGATTATAAGAGTACTTCATCGCGTTATTTTAAGGGAATCACGACCCATAGCAACACCCAATATATATTATATTCATTCCTTTAAAAATAATCAATAAAAATACATACATACTACACTGTCAAGCCCAATGGTAATCATGAAAGAACGTTTTATAAAATTTGGTCACTGCCTTCACTCTCCACTCCACTCCCTCTTTAACACTGAACTTTGATGTCCACGTCCACCATCCTCTAACTCTCTGTGTCTCTGGAATCCACACCTCACTATCAGAAACACAAATGTCAGCTTAATCTCTTTATGTTACACATGTCCAGTATTTCAGATCACACTTGCCAACATTAGTGTGAAATATCTATTTATGATTACATTTGTAAGATAGGGATTCAATCCCCCTTTGATTATCTATTACAGCAGTAGTGTGATTGAAAAACTACACACCAAGAAAAATTATCTAATTTAGGGTGCATGTTCAAAGGGTAAAGGAAAATTCCTTTATTATTCCACAAGGAGGATAAGCACACGTCTACAAAATTATAAAGATCAAAATTTTAATGTATCTTGGGTAATTATTTTCTTTGCATTTAAAAAAATCAAGCATACTACCCATTTTAATTCAGTTTTGCTTGTTTTAAAAAATTGAGAACATATAAAATAGATAACTAATAAGAACCTGCTGTATAAAATAATAATTTAAAAAAATTGAAAACAACACTTTGAGTTTGTATTTATTCCCTGTTACTTCAGGATGAATAAATTTCAATGATGAATAAAGACCAATAAAATTTTGAGCTTTGAATCTTATTTTATACTTCTTGGGAGATAACAAATGCTCTTTGAGCCCAAAATTGTTGGTGAAAAAAATATTAAGAACACTTTTGTTCTTCTTTTTACAATCTCTTTCCCATTCCCTCTACTGTTGTTCCTATAGCATTGCTTCTTACTCTCCTCCCCACAAAAACCGATAAACACACATGATCCAGAAACTATTTATAAATACACAAACAAATCATTTCCCTTTACTGTTCTGCAGACTAAAATAATAACTCATCAAGAACAGCTTAGGCAAGCAGTTATTTGCAGGGCTCAAAGCCTCATGTCTACTAAATGATGATGATTTCATTATATCATGTAGAAATCCATTTCAAATTTTGAAGTGTTGGCATATTAATTAATAGGTACTCAGTTTTACAAAAAAGGAGAGAATCAAATAAATGTGTCCAGCAAATATTAATGATACCTCTTTATAATATATTTACATATATTTACATGATTATTGGCATTTATTCATTCAACAAATATATAGTATTAATCTCTTACTATATTCCAAGTACTGTTTTAGAAACTTGGAATAAAACTTTATATAAGACACAATAGGAGAAGACAGCCTTGTAAAGAATCACGAAGGCAGAAAAGATGAACCATCTTACTGTTGCTAGGGATAGGGAGTGTCAATGAAAATCCTACTGAGGAGGTGATTATGAATAGGGAACAAATGGAAGGTTTATGGGTTTACAGAGAGGAATAAACAGTAAACAAGGACAGAACGAAGTCTAAACATAAAGGTGTGAAGTCCCTTCATGCATCCCGGATCCAGCAAGTGTTTTGGTGCTGCAGAATCTTAGGTCTTTGTATACTAACAATAGGGAACGAGGCTCAAAATACTGGTAAGGGCCAATTGCTGAAGAATCATTTAATGCCAGATTAAAGAGTTTATAATTAACCTTGATCATATGGAGAACCATTAAAGAGTTCTAAGCAGGAATGTGGTTGGGGAAAATTAATTTGGAAGCAGCATAAAATCTGGACTGATCAACAAAGAGATAATTTAGAAATCTCCCCTGCCTGAGCACCAGAATGAAGTTTACATCATAGAAGGATAGGATGGGCTCTACAGACACAGAAAGTAGAATGAATCATGTTCCTAAATAGGAGTCCCAAGAGCTGGACTAGAGAGACCCCCAAGTTATAGGGTGACCACACTGGGAATTTTTATCAGCTTGTACATAATTGTGCCTAAGGCAATATTATCCATAGTTTTAGTCTCCATTCAGTCAGAAATACAGACATTTTACTTTATGAACCATACACAAGTCTCTATGATGCTCCATTGCCCAACTCCCACCCCTTTCATACACCTCTATGGTTCAAACAGAAGTTTTCATAAAACTATCACCCTTAGTCCAGGAGATGCACTGGGACATTGACAGTTCTTGCATATCTATTTCATTTAGAAATGATAGATAAGACCACCTAAACTGACTGCACAACCTTCTACTATAATACATGGTGATCAGCAGTTTGAACAACATTAGTTTAGAAAAGAAGAGAGTCTGGATCACTTGAGTGTATGGTTGCCTGTGTCCAGGTCCAGCCAAGTATATGCTGACTTAAAAGACTACTAGAAAACAGCTCTGGAGCAATTAGACATCACCTGCCCAGTCAGCTGCACCTGATACCCAAGAAAAGCCAACTGTTTCTGAATTAATTCTACTCTCTCTATCTCTAGCTACTTTATCACCAGCTACTAAAGTATCAGTGGTTACAACGACATATTTTCTGTTACTAATAAATCTTCCCTGGGCATATCAGAGCACTGTATTTTAAAATGATTTAGCAGTAACTATAGAGCTACTAAGTGTTACGTGAACTGGATCGAGTTCTAATTGCCTTTATCACATACTATTTTTTTTATTTGTATCACTTGAAAAACATCCCCAAATGCATTATATATATATGATGTTTTCAACACCAAGCAATAAATGTCATTATTATCCCCATAACCACAAAGCAAAGGTTCATTTTTACCAAGCAGTCTTATTCCACAGATATTTTATTTACTTGTTTTTTTCTTCTTGAAATGTTGCAAATAGCACTCTAATACAATTTTTTCCCTTCTTGGACCACTAGTTATATGGGAACAACTGGAGATATTTATCCTTTAGCCATAGTTTCTCTGTATCCATAACAGTCTATCTGTACACTTAAAAGTGAGCCTTAAAAGGCTTTTCCAACCTGTTGGTATAGTAGAAACCTTCCACTTCCCTTCATTTAAAAAAAAAATATTACCTACTTACATGGAGTAAAATACCTTAATGTATACAAATAACCAACTCTTCCCATTCTCACCTATCCATCATACACATATATTTGGTTGGTTAGTCAGTTTGAGAACTAAAATAATTTAGATTATGTTTATTTCATAAACTGATTTTCTTCCTTTAACTAATTTATGATATCTCTGTATTATAACCTAATAATTCAGAGTATGAATTTGTAATCAGGCACCTGAAAACTTTATGTCCCATCTTGGCCTAACTTGGTTAATTAATATTAATGTTTAATTTTCTAATTAACAATAAGTTAAATTTCCTTCTCTGTTAAAAATGGAGATAATGAGAGTATCACCTTATGGAATCTTTCTGAGAATTAAATAATACAGAGCATGTAAAGCACTTAACAGTGCTTTTCACATAGCAAGGGTTTATTAAATGTGAGCTATAATTATTGCTACAGAAATGTGTGACCTCAGTGCCTTGACATAATAAGCATCTAAATGTGTCACCTTCTATCTTTCAACCTGCACTCTCAACCTTTCATCTCTCAACACTGAAAAGCTTGACTGAACTGCTGGAGTTCACATGAAGACTGAAGGTTGAGCATGGACTTCATCATTTTGTTAAACACTGAAAATACTTTTTAAGTATAACATTACCTGTTGTCATGATTTATTATTTATTTCACAAATATAGTTTTACAAATACATATATTACAATTACATAATCAAGATATACAAATGTGTACTCTCACTGTCTTCATTCTTTATCATTCTCAGGAAGTAAAAATTTTTCAAACCAGCAAACCCCTACCAAAAATAAATAAATAAATATATGTAAGCTTTCCCAATGTATTACTTTCCATAGCTTTGCACATTGAAAACCATTTGGACTTACACATCAATATCTTCTGTAACGGGGGAACACAGATTAGAAAATGAAAAATAATAATAGTAAAAAATCTGTTACTATGATCTGCTTAAATTCTTCAAGGTCTTTGATTCTGCTCTGCACAATCACTATAAGGACAAACACAATGCGTCTGAATAATTGTACTACATTAACAGTTTGATTTGGAATATTGTAAATTTTGGGAATACTTCCATTGTAATTATTATCTTATATGCCTAGAAAAATTTTTGTTGGGCTAAAGGAATTTATTAACAAATATTCTACCTCCACCACCTGGCCTCATGTTCTTTTCTTCTATGATCATATTTAGTGACTCATTTGGTAAATCTTACCACAAACAGAACTTCAATTACAGCTTAAAAGTCTCAGTTTTCAAAGTCAAAGGCTCTGCAGGTTGTTTTAGAAACATTGGCACTGCAGTGCTCCCAGAGAGGAGGACTCCACAGGAAGACATGGGACGAGGGTGGGGGTCCTTAGTTTCACTTTAAATATAAATCCAGAGCCAAATTATATTAGTGAATATTGAGTAAAACTGTCCAATCCTTTCCAAGCCCATTTATATTTCCTCTTAATTAAAAAAAAATTATTTACCATGCGGACTAGTATTTCCAGTACTTACACTTAATGTCACATACTCCCATTTCAAATGAAAGCCTCAAATTTTTTTCAGATTTTGATTTTGAAACTTTTGTGAATTCAGCGGACCTTGAGTTCAAGAAATGACTCTTCCCGGAATGTGGCCAGTTTCGCCATCTCTCAGGGCTCAATTCCTTCTCTTATAAAGAGAAAACATTACACTCTCTATCTTACAGGCTTGCTGAGAGATATAAATGAGGAAGTGTATACCTTACTCAAGAGCGCACATGATAACTGTAGAAAATTATTATGACTTCTTTTAGTGACAACCTCAATAACTTATTATTTTTAACCATCACCTTCACAGATTCTCTTTAATGCTACAGCACAGCATCCTCGCTCCCATCTTAAGTACTGTGCACTTCCTTTGCATGTCTTTTCAATTATTTACCTTCTCAAAATGCAGAAACCACAACTGCCCACATCATCACAGGTGTCTATGTGTAACCTATCTCTTGCCATCAGGATAATACTTGATTTGCATTCCAGTGTCCTTCCTGATAACATCTCATGTTTTGTGGCCCCACTTACATAGTTATGGGAAGGGCTGAAATGACTGGGAAAAATTTTGCTCAATTTAAAACACATTTCATGATCCACAAAGCCATTGTGCTGGGCCAAGTTACGCAATGATAAATAAGGACAATATAGGGGAGAAGAGAGACTCAGCAGCTGCAAGGCAAATGCCACCAGGATGAACTGTGCACCAAGAACCGGAATCAATACCCCAGAGGCCTTTTTTTATGCTCACTTTTATGTTATGTTTTATTCTTCATCACTTTACACTGCACTGGCTGACACTAAAACTCATCGGGTACTTTTCTGCTCACTTATCCAGATACTTAGGATACTCTTATAACCTATTCTTATATGATTGATTCTACATTTCTGAAAAGCTGTTAAGGTCAAGTATAAACTCAGAGATTTCACTCATTCACCAGCCTACACACAAAGTAATTTAAAATGTATTTATTAATACGTATCTTCAGTGTTTATAATTGCCCATGCAAACAAACACAATATTTTTGCTATTCTTTATCTTAATCAATTGTCTCCATAAAAAAAAAAATCAACAAATGAAGACTGTGTCATTCCAGGAATATGCAGTTCTTAAAATGTACCTATAAGGAAGAGCATGATAGCATATTTTTGAGAGTATGAGCAGATCATGTGTCCCACTTCACCTCTATCTGTACAGGAACACCCCTCCCCCAAGCCTTGCAAAGTGGCTTAGATGGGTACAGCCTTCCCTTGAGGGAATTCTGTGGCTTTCTGTAATGAATAATAATTACACTAAGACTCAAAGAATTGGTCAAGTTGCTATAACTACGAGAAGGCAGGCTTTGGCATCAAATCTGCACAAGATTGAATCTTGGCTAAGGACTTATCAGATGGCTATTTTAGAAAGTCAGGAACATCCCTGGTCATCTGCATTTCCACATTAACATTACCAGATGTACCGCATCTTAAAAAATTCCCTTTTTATTAACTTTATTTTTTTTCCCTATGACTCTTTTTAACTTAGTCTGCTTACTTGTACTACTTTCTTTTTTTTTCCTAGCAATTCATCCATAATCATTTTCTCAGGAGTCTCTAAACTTTGCTTTCCTGTTTGTATAGATTTTTCTCTATTCTTCAATTTATATAGACTTTTCTTCATTCCTCAATTTGTTGGCAATGTTTAACTTATTCCCTCTTTCATGAACCCTTTCTGGTTCCCTAAGAAGCTTGTACTCAGCTCCTATCTGTTTTGCTGTATCACTTGAAACTTGCTTTGGCAATACTGCTCTGAGATGCCTGCCCTGGGCAGCAGTTGAGGTGCTTGCCCTCCTACCCACAAGGATGCCCTGGACAAAGCCACCCTGCCCACCAAGCCCAGCTTAAGGAGTAGTCTTGATCTGAACTTGTTAGTATCTTTCCCACATAAGTTTCTTGAGTGATAGAGCAAAATGCAGTATCTACAGCAAGACCCAAGCAATGTACCACATAGCAGCCCTGCCCTAAGTCAGTTGTTACTTTTCTTGAGTCTATAACTTATTTCTTTGATAGAGTCCTTGCCCTCAGTAGTGACAACTTTATGAACATATATACATTTTTAAGAATCCTGAGAAAAGAGTCCAGGTGAACACTGAACTTCATAGCAGATGGCTGTTTTCATGTCTTTCTATACTCTATCCTTAAAATGGTTCATTTTGAAAAAATCCCTTGCCATTAGATCAAATCAGACTTGACTAGGTCTCAAATTCAATTATATTTCACGTGGGTTATGGTCTTCCTATACATGCTTTAGAGAAAACTGGTTTAAGTCTGCAGCAAATCTTATCCTACCATTACCCTCTTTAACACTGTCCCATGACCACTCCCTCCCACTGCATACATTAATGTCAGTTTTGCCCTGCACAACTCAGGGGGCACTAGTGTCATAGAATAAAATCTATACAACCTTTGCCTATGGACTTGGTATGGCCAGTGAAGCCATTTTCTTCATGATTTGCCCTGATCTACTCCTCCAGCTTTACTGCCTTCCACTTGCCCTCATCCTACACGTTGTATTTGTGCACAATGAATTGCTTTTTCCTAAACGTGCTGTGCTCTAATGTTCTGTTACCTTGCAAACACAACTGATACTGTATGGAATGTTGCTACCATCTTATCTGCCATTTCCACTCAGTCCTTTCTCTAGATTACTCTACAGAGGTTAATAGTCTTTCCTCTCCTCCCTGATCATCTTATACCTAAATCAGATTTTCATTTGTCTTAGTGTTTGTCTGTCTCCCCTCCAGACTTTAAGGACCTTCAGGAGTGGGCTGTGTCGTGTTCACCTCTGACCCACAGTTCTTGGCATGGATCAGGCCCAAGGGAATTCTGAAAGGGTTAATATGGCAAACTCAGAAAACAGGCTCCCTTAGTTCCACTGTTGGCTCCAGGCTTCTGCCACTTACACACTGTGTTACTTGGTCAAATGACTTAACCTGTGCCACTCTTTCTTTAATGGTAAAATGAAGCTTGTAGTTCTATCTGCCATAGAGGTTACTTGCAATTAGTAAAGGAGTTAATACATGTAACATGACTAGAAAGGTGGTAAATGATAAACACAATTGAAACATTAGATATTAGTATTATATTGCTATAATTACTATAGTTATTGTATTATTATCTCTTTAATAATATTGCCAATGAGTAGTTCTCAAAATTTGGGATGCTAGAGAAATGTTTTTAAAACCCAGAATGCTAGACTTTAGGGTCCTGGAATCTGCATTCTTACACATAATTCCACATTTTTTAGACACATTTCCAACACTGTGATGAATCAGGCGGAGGTCATAAAATGTCAACTAATTCTAAGATTCTAAATTGTCACATAAAGATTATGCTGTATTCCTTACGGTGATTAATAAACACACACAAACATACATACCATTCACCTCTAGCGACTGAAATTAAAACAAACTGTTTTCCTAGATTATCCTCAGTGTCAGAAATGTATATGTGCCTGAACATTAGTTCTCTTTCTTTACTGTATTAGTTTATATAAAAGTCTACTTTTGGTGTCTAGCATTCATACCATTAATAATATCTCACATGCTTATTTGAAGCACTTTGCAATTTACATTCACTATTCCACTTGCTTACTTTGTGATTTTTATACATATTTTATAGATTAATCTAGTCACTCAATTAAGCAACAGAATGAAATTAATTCTGCAGTGTTGATGATACAATATAAGAGGAGAGACCAATAAAAATCGGTATCTTCCAAGTTTTCTTGCATTGTAGGTCGAATAATAAAATATCCTCCCCAATATCTGCATTTTAGTTGAAGTTCTGGAGAATTCTATCTTCACCATTTATTGTATTCAAGGCAGGTGTTATTTGCTCTAAAAGCTGGCACATGCTGTATTACCAAGTGTGTATATGAGAGAGGGGATTTGTAAAGCCAACAATTTTGAACAACTTCAGACAGAATTTCATATTGATTTTTATTTGGCATGTAAAATCCAGGATAAAACTCAGATAGCATATTCCCCCTATAAGATATAGACAATAACTAAAAGTTTTTTGAATCACATTTGAGTGTGTGTGCTCTTGGTGTTGTATGCTTATAGGAATGCCCCGTAATAATTACTTAAATAGAAAACATGGGTTTAAGAAAAATATAAGTTCAACATTATGACTGAGAAGTATTTTTACTGTATGTATTTCTGCAGTAAGTTGCTTTTGAGTCTAAGACTACAATTCCAGGCCATAATTTTCTTCCTTGAAACTGTCTATGGAAGCCACATGTAGAAATGATAAGAAATTAAGGACTACGGTACAAGTCAAAAACATCCTTACTAGGAAGAGATAGTACAGACTTAGTATTAAGCTATAATTGTCCCTATACTGTACTTTAATTTTAAATTCTCCATTTAATACCAAGAGACACATTCAAATACCCAAGAGATGTGAAATGCAAGATAAAGTATAATGCTTATTTGTAAGTGGAACAAGTTAACTTTCAAAAGAGTTGGTTATATTATGTTTGTTATCCTGTTTTAGGTTCCATCTTATTTGGCTTTTTCTCCTAACAGTATCTAATAAGACAGCATCTATACAATTCCTTCTCCTCTTCAATATATATGTTTTCAGCACCTACTATGTGCCCAGCACTGTTGTAGGTGCTGGGAAAGAGGAAGAGCCAAAGGCCTCGCCCTCACAGAGCCTTCATTCTAGTGCCAGAAACATACATTAATGTAAAAATAAATGAATATCTGTCAGATTCAGTGAAAAATGGTAGGAAAGAAACTAATTCAAGGTAATGGGATGGGGGAGGCTAGCAGGCAATATCTTAGAAAGAGGAATCACGACCATACAAAGAAATGACATTTTATCAGAGACAAAAATGAAGTGAAGGAATCTGTCTTGTAACTATCTGTGAGGAGAGCTTTAAGCAAAGGAACAAGCAGACACAAAGGCCACGCAGGAGAAATGTGTTTACGAAGTTCAAACTTCTGACTTTTCTATTTGCTGCCTCTGGCCACGCTACCAACTTTGAAACTTAGAAAGATTAATCACCTTTCTAGCTTTTCGCTTTCTGTCTCAAAGGCTTAAATTTTATTTTCCTTTTTGTCTTTTACTAATTTTCTAAAAATAATTACAAAATCAGTACATGACTTCTGGTAAAAAATTAAAATTATATAACAGAAGTTGCCCTCTCCAGGCCCATCTCACCCCCCATCTTATAAGTAACTACTTTAGTTGCTTTTCATACTCTTATTTTTCATTATTTTGTCTTTGCCTTTATATGCATACCTATACATAAGGCGATATGTGGGGGGGATTTCTGTGTGTGTTTTGGCAAACATATATATATATATATATATATACTTCTTTGGTTTTACTTTTCTGCCTTATTTTTTTAAATCTAAGGCTATATCTATGTCGGATCCCTGAAGCTATATACACCCTAGAATTAGCAGCCATTCCTGCTTATAATCAGATAAGAAAACTTAAGTCCACTGCTCAACCTTTATTATTTCTACCTTTTTTGTTTAAACACTGAATTCACCATAGTGAATTTAGTCCAAATAGGTACTGAAATTGAAATCTTAATTACATCTACCACACAGAAAATTTATTCTGAGGCTGTCACCATTGTGATCCCCCTTTGTTGATCTTGCCTTCTGACTCCAGTTACTAAATATCTATTAAAATATTTCCTTTCAGAAAATATTTGCATGTTCATGATGCTTCAGGTAGTATGACCCCATGACCCCATGACCTCACTTGCCAGGACTTTCTCTTTTTTAATGTCTAGTAGATTCTGCCTTGTATTGGCACCTCTGGCTGCATTATTTCTATAATCAACCCAAAGCCTCCAGTTTTGTTTTACTCTGATGGTTACAGGCTTGAGAACAACTAAAGTAATTTTATATCTTTTGTTTGCTTGGCTCTTTGAACTGCCCAGGGCTTTGCAAAACAATTTTAAAATATAGTTATGATGGTTTTCTCAAAGTACATTTTAAAGTTTCTCATAAATGGTTTTTCAGATTGTTCTACCAGACTAATACAGAGAACCAAAAATAAAGGAATCGTTTTTTTAACTTCCATGAAGTAAAAAGTTTTAGGTTTTAGTAAGCCAAAGGGTTCTAAAAAGTTATGTTTTTTTTCCTTTTCATGAGCAACTTACAAAAGGGCCCCTACAATATTCACAATTATGCTTACAATTTTCTTCCCACAACTAACTGAAGACACAAAACTTGCATCCACAAGCAGCCACCATAATGACCACAAAATGACAATGAAGTGGCCTACAGTCAGCAATGATTCATTACGCCTGAAATGTCTGCAATTAAACTTAATGGAGGGGAAACAGGCCTCTTTTTATGAGCGGTCATCTCCTTTTTTCCATTGATTCAACCACATTATTAAACACAAATAAGAATATATTTTCTCTAAAATTCACAATTTGATTCAAGTGTCTGTTAACACAAATGAACTCAACTATCTGTTTTCTGCAGTATTTTGAGAAAAAAAAGATAATTGTTGTTGATTTAGATTTTCCAAATTTTAATACGGAGCAGAGCAGAGAAAAGCAGAAGAGAGGTACAGTCCAGTAGAAAGGAAGCTATAATTATCTAAACACACTATGGCAAAAGCAAGTTCCAAAATATCATTAAAGACCCCATAAAATATTTTTTAGAGCCTGTAAATAGAGCTGGTGTGATCAGACATTTCCCCTCCTACGCGAAAGACAAAACCAATAAAGTAAAATATTCATTAACACTATCAGGAAATCATCAATTAAGCTGAGCCTCATAAATTGTTTAATAAGTGTTTATACTAACAAAGATCTCATTAAACCAGAAAATAAACATACACCACACCACTGCTGCCAGTGTCTCCTTTTGCCTCCCTTGTTTCCAGTCATACGTAACATTGGAAGACCATGGAATAGACTCGACTGCACCCTTTCTAGATTTGTTAAGTGAACAAATTTTCCTTCATACCCAGATCACACACAGATAAAAATTCCCACTGTATTGACCCAAAAGTTAGGACATGGAAGAAGTATCAATCTTCTTGGCCCATTGTTGGATTCTCATTGTTACCAACCTTAAATTTGTCTAAGAATTTAGAATGAATTTAGAACAAATTCTTTCCAGAATTTAGAATAGGAGTCTGCCATTATTTTATAGTGGAATCAACTATGGCCCCAAAGGACAGAACATCTAATTAGAAAATTATTGAGTTCTCTGAAAAGGCAAAAAATAACCCCACATAACTTGAAAGTTTTCAATTCATCTTGCAAATATGAAAGAGTAATTTTCTGCAGTTGAATTAAGGATATTTTAATCATTTAAGTACCTAGTATGATATTTGAAATATTTTACTCATACAATTTTAGAATTTTTTTGGAATTTAAAATTATAATTTTGTTACTCAATGAGAGCATTATGCTATAAACATCTTAAAATAATCAAGAAACATAGTTTATAAGGCCAAGATTTCACACAAAAGATTTCTCCAGCCAGTAGGAAGAGTCAAAATGGATCCTTAGATCTTCTGAAATTATTTTGTTTATCCTCCCTTCTTGCTTTGCTATTTCATTGTTCTTTTATAAGTATCTTTTTTCCATTTATTTGCTTGTTCAACAAATACTTACCCAAGACACATATTTTGTGCTAATGCACTATTCCAGGAACCTACCTGGATACAAAAGGAAAATAAGACAAAAGTTTCCCCCGTTATATTTTAATATAAGCAAAGGAAATATATACTGTGAATGTCAGAAGGTCCTAAGTGTCAGGCAGAAAACTAAATCAAGAGTTTGGACAAAGGGTCCCAAAATTATAATTACGGGAAGGACACTCTGTCCCATGGGACCAAAGGATTGGTTAGCTCAACTAAGAATAACTGAACAATCTCCTGCGGTCATAGGACCACACTCAAGCAAGATCCATTTCGCCTTTACAAGCACACAAACATGGATATTTATCCCACACAGCTGTTAATTGCATGTGGCTTTTCCCATGATTAATTAAATGTGGCCTTGACCTTTGTCTTTTCTTTGCTTCGTGTTACAATCTTTGCACCAAGCCAAACCATATTTTTTTCAAAAATGGATTCTTCATCTCCCTTTGGATCTCTCGGTGGTATTCAATTACATTTTTCAATTTTCTTGTTTTGCTCCTTTCGGTGAGAGACACATAGCACTAATGTGAATTCGCTATCTGAAAAATTATCCATTATCTTATCCAATCTTCTGTAGTTGACAGGTTGTCCCATTTTGCAATAGAACACATGATTTTACAAAGTGTATCTTGTCTAGTAAGGCATTCATAGAGCTTGAACAGAAATCAGGTATTATCTCAAACAGTTATTCTCAATCCTGGCTTCATTTTTGCATCACCTAGGTAACTTTAAAAATATTGATGCCTGGACCTGGACCACACATCGAGAGTTTCATTCAACTGTCTGAGGTAGGACTCAGGCACTGGTATTGTTAAAAATCTCTCTAGGTTCTTCTATTGTTCAGCCAAGGACTACAAGAAACTGGAATGAGCCTTTTTGCTCAGCATGAGCCAGTATCACCAGCATAAACTGGGAGCTTTACAGAAATGCAGAATCTCAGGCCCCATCCCAGACCTACTGAGTCAGAATCTTCATTTTTAACAAGACCCTGGGTGATCTGTATGCATACTAAAAGTTTAAGAAGCATTGCCCTAGATATATACTTTCATTTTGTATGTACGGCAATTAGGAGTAGAGAAGTTAAATCATTTGCCCGCAGTTGGTGTAGCAAACTAGGGGAGGGGTGGGGTGAGAAGCCAGGTGTTAGGAGTCTCAATCTTGAGCTGCTTTCTCTTTGCCACATATGGTCCTCAGCACAAAGGACTGTCAATTTTTGTAAGTGACTGGAACCTTGATGCAAATAGAAAAAAAAGCTCTGCATGGACTAATTAAGGAAGGAAGAAAGTATATTACTGTTAAATAAGAATTAAAAATAGTTCAAAATAAACGTCACTTTATATAGCAAAAGACCCTGAGTAATTAATATTGATAATTTTCTCCTACTTTAATGAGTATACATAAATTTGCTTCTCATAAAGATCTTGTACAAACCTTTAGAAATACTTATGCCAATCAAGCAATATGCTTTCTCAAGGAGACTGCCATATCGTATTTCTTTTGCTTTGTTTTACTTGGTTAATCCTTTTATCAGAAATTGAACAAAAGCAAACCTTTTGTAGACATTAAGTATCATAAATTCCAAGGTAGTAAAATTAGCTTTAATGGAATTTTACCCTTCTGAAAAGCTATTTGATTGATGTTAAAACGTTTGTATGTGGTTAGAGCATATAGTATGTTCCAAAAAAACTTTTTTTTTCACTAAAGAAAATGCCTGGAAGAATTTGCAACCTAATCTGTACCCATCCACCTCCATTTATTACCAAATGCAAAGATCTCTGAGCTGAGAGCAGGTGGCTTTGTTAATAAAGACTGGCTTGAACACTTCTGTGTGTGCATTTCGGTTCCTTAATCTTTAAGAAAAAATATGGTTACATCTCTCCCACTACCATAACTAAGAAAAATATTTAAAAACTCTATTTTCAAAGAATAGAACTATATAGATTTAAGTTAAGTAAATTCATTTAAAATGAGGTAGTTCTGTAATTTATCATAATTCAAAAC
The DNA here is from genome assembly GCF_002837175.3 of Physeter macrocephalus. Taxonomy (NCBI): domain Eukaryota; kingdom Metazoa; phylum Chordata; class Mammalia; order Artiodactyla; family Physeteridae; genus Physeter; species Physeter macrocephalus. Next base: position 164,425,528 of record NC_041224.1, read on the forward strand.
TATAATAAAATGTCCTCATGTGAAGTTATAGTGTTATGTTCTATTACATACCAGTATTTCCTTTTTAAATTTTGAGTCACTATTAATTTAAGTAAGTTATTATTTGGGTCCTTATTGAGTACTGTAAGTTTTCATCCCCCCATGCCCCAACAAAACTTGAGAAATAACTGTTCTCTAAGACAGGGTCATTTGTGTCTTATCTGAGCTATCAACCATCTTCATCGATTTTGGATGAACTGTCTCCTTAGCTGTTACACTTATGCCAAATTAATTTCACATCAGAAATATCTCCCTGAAAGTATATCTTTCTTCCATACCCTTTACTATAGGTTTATGATTTTTATCTTGATTTACTCTCCACTCAACCTTTATAAGTTTTTCTTTCTCAGTCTCACAATCAGGGTGTATTTTATTGTTTGAATCTATGAATCCCATTAAACTATTTCTAAGTCACAGGTTGCATATCAGAACTGGCTGTGCTGAATTTGGAAGAAGCATAAAATGTCCCTAAGGAAAAAACTGACTGTTTAGGAGATAATGAACACATCTTCCTACTTTGACGAATATGTTTGAAATCCAAAACTTGAAATTGGGATCCAAATTCTGTTCAATATTTTAAAAATAAAAGTGTACACAAACAGTTTTGATATGCAAGCTGTTACTTTAAAGACAACTTGAAAGAGTTTTCACTCCCTTTCCTCAAATTTACCGTTTTCTAACTATGGAAAACAGAAAAAGAGGAAAAGGGAATCAGATCGAGAAATGGAGAGAGAAAAACAGATTTGCAGAGAACAGGAGAGAGGAAAAAGGAAGGGGTTGGGCAGGTAACATAACAAAACTGGAAAAATTCAATAGTTAGAAGCATACATTGACAAGTATAAATGTCCTTTGATTACTGTGAGTGGGAGAAAGGGAGTGCTTTAAACATCTCTTCTTGTATATAATGACCCACACAAACTACATTAAAAGAACATCACAGCTGTTTAAGGAAATTCACAGTTCAGGGTGAAATATACCATATGTCCTCGATACCTAAACACAGAAGGGTGCATGAAGATAGCTATTAGGCTGACTCCCTGTTGTGCCTAGGTACTGGAGGACATATGGTGCCTTTCACTCTTGACTAATGTTTCCTTCCTTTCATTGTTTCCTGCAGTAACTCAAACGTCTTCAGAGTGTTGTTCTCCAGTCTAAGGATTGAGTCTTCATGAGCAACTATCCCCCACGACAACACACACATATGCATAAGCTTCTTCTTGCCCTAAGTGATTTTCCTCTGTATAACATACTGTACTTGGCAATACATACCCATGACTAACCAATCTGGGAACAAGTTAAACATATAACGATGACAATATTGCTATATGTGGGCTGCAAAATGGAACAAGGTGTTATAGATGGAAATGTCATTTTCTATGTCTGTGAGTCTCTTTCTGTTTTATAAATAAGTTCCTTTGTGCCATTTTATAAGATTCCACATATAAGTGATATTACATGATATTTGTCTTTCTCTTTCTGACTTACTTAGTATGATGATCAACAGGTCCATCCATGTTGCTGCAACTGACATTATTTCATTCATTTTTACTCTTAAGTTGCATCCATGTCTTAGCTATTGTAAATAGTGCTGCTATGAACACTGGGGTGCACGCATCTTTTTGAATTAGAGTTTTCATCTTTTCCAGATATATACCCAGGAGTGGGATTGCTGGATCATATAGCAACTCTATTTTTAATTATTTAAGGAACCTCCATACTGTTCTCCACAGTGATTGTATCAATTTAAATTCCCACCAACAGTGCAAGAGGGTTCCCTCTTCTCCACACCCTCCCCAGCATTTATTATTTGTAGAGTTTTTGATGACAGCCATTCTGACTGGTGTGAGGTGATACCTCATGGTAGTTTTGATTTGCGTTTCTCTAATAATTAGTGATATTGAGCATTTTTTCATGTGCCTATTGGACATCTGTATGTCTTCTTTGGAGAAATGTCTATTTAGGTCTTCTGTTCATTTTTGATTGGATTGTTTGTTTTTTTTGATATTGAGTTGCATGAGCTGTTTGTATATTTTGGAAATCAATCCCTTGTTTGTCACATTGTTTGCAAATATTTTCTCCCATTCCATATGTTGTCTTTTCATTTTGTTTATGGTTTCCTTTGCTGTGCAAAAGCTTTTAAATTTAATTAGGTTCCATTTATTTATTTTTGCTTTTATTTCCATTACTCTAGGAAATGGATCCAAAAAAATATTGCTGCGTTTTATGTCAAAGAGTGTTCTGCCTATGTTATCTCTAGGAGTGTTAGAGTATCCAGTTTTACAGTTAGGTCTTTAATCCATTTTGAGTGTATTTTTGTATATGGTGTTAGAGAATGTTCTAATTTCATTCTTTTACATGTAGCTGTCCAGTTTTCCCAGCACCACTTATTGAAGAGACTGTCTTCTCCATTGTATACTGTTGCCTCCTTTTTCATAGATTAATTGAACATAAATGCATGGCTCATTTCAGGGCTTTGTATCCTGTTCCATTGATCTAGGTATCTGTTTTTGTGCCAGCACTATACTGTTTTGATTACTATAGCTTTGCAGTATAGTCGAAGGTCAGGGAGCATGATCCTCCAGCTCCATTCTTCTTTCTCAAGATTGTTTTGGGTATTTGGGGGTCTTTCACGTTTCCATACAAATTTTTAAATTTTTTGTTCCAGTTTCGTGAAAAATGCCATTGGTAATTTGATAGGGATTGCACTGAATCTGAGATTGCCTTGGGTAGTATGGCCATTTTAACAATATTGATTCTACCAATCTAAGAACATGGTGTATCTTTCTATCTGTTTGTGTCCATTTCAATTTCTTTCATCAGTGTCTTACAGTTTTTGAAGTACAGGTCTTTGCCTCCTTAAGTAGGCCAGCAAACTTTTTGCTCTCTCTTTCCCAGTCTCTTTGTATAAAGAGATAAGAGATAAACTATATTTCATTTAAATTGCATTTTAAGAAAGTACATTTATCAGATTTTTAACCACTAGGCCTTTGGAAATAATAAAAATCTATCAATCATATTTGTTCATTTAGTTGGTCAGAAGAAAAGAAAAACAAAATGCTTCAGCTTTCTTCCCTCACTTACTAACCCAAAGATCTAATCCTAACTCATTTTCCTCTCACCAAATCCCCAAGAAACAGCACTGAATGGAGAAAGTATAGAGAAAAGGGGAAAAAATAGCAAGAAACTGAAGGATGAGAAGAAAAATTAGACCATGGGGGAGATCAGAAAAGGCACCACATATCTTCTGGGGGACATAACTGCTGGGCCACTGTATCATGTGTATAACATGCAGACCTGTGCTTGGTCACCCAGGAAAAAGGCTCACAAATACCTAAAGTGAATTAAGAGCATGCCATCTGTGTGTTTTAAGGAAGAATCCTGGTGGAGATGGGACACAAGGCAGCTTGTAGCAGAAAAAAGGCATGACCCTGGAGGAAAAGGAATCTGCTGAAGTAGAAGTTCTGCTAATTTCTTCTCACTGTGTGGTCTTGGCCAATTTACCTAACCTAATCTTCAACTGCTTATGAAGAATCCTTCATTGAAAGAATCATACTTAAGTATTGTGGAAAGACTAAATGAGATCGCCCACATGAAAAGCATATTGAAATGCATTATGCATATGCTCAGCACATCCTCCCATCTCCCTTCTCAGCAGCCCTGAGGTGAAATGCTTCTGAGACACCATTTCCTATGAGCTGGTGAAGTTTTCCAGCTGGGGTGCAAAGACTCTTGCCAGGATTGGCCCAGAGTATTTGCTGAGAGAAAATTAAAATGAAAATATACTAAGTTTATTTAACTATCTTAACTTTCCAAAAAATATATTTCTTCCATGTCATATATGATTTATTCCTAAACCACCAGGAATCTTCTAACCCAGATATTCTCCCTGCTTTCAGAGCAATGCCCAGTCATGTGAAATCAGGAATCCTATTTAAAACAATCTGCTTGTTGACTGAGAGATAATTAGAGCCCCATCAGCTCATTCTCAGTCCAGAAGAGTTTCAATCGGTATTTTCAACTTGGGCAGAGAGAGCTATATTTGAGTCACTAGTATAGAAACTTATCAACCTCACTTTTGCCAGATCATCCACTCAATAACTGTCAAGTTCCATTATTGTCATTCACTCGAGGTGTTTAGAGGCAGGTAAGTGCTATGTCTCCTCTTCCTAGTAGCCTCATTATCAAAAGGTGTAAGCCTAGGCTATGCTAAAGTAAGGGAAAAAAAAAAAAACCTCAGAAGCTAAAACAACAAAGGCGTATGTCCACTGCAGGTTGACTGGAGGCTCTGACCTTGTCTCTGTTATTCTCATTCTGGGGCCCAGATGGTAACTAAAGGGAACATTGCCAGAGGCCATGGCAGAGGGCAAAGGGAAAGAGTCCTAGAAGTCTTATAGCAGCAATTAAATGCTCAGTCAAGAAGTGCCTCTCACATCGTATTACTAACCATGAACACCAAGGTTCAATGTCCCATGAAAGATGAATAGTCAGAAGACTTTGATACAAAGCATTAATAACTGCCTCCATATTTCACAATGAAAGCAAGTCTCAGAAAAATTTCCCACACAGGCAAACATTTATTAGCAATCAGGCACAAAATCAGTCATATGATTATTTATTTGTTTTTAATATTTTTTTTGTAATAGAGTCCAGTCAGAAGACATAGCCTTGCATGACGTAGAGAGAACACAGAACAAAGACTCTCTAGACCTGGTCGAAAGGTATTAGTTTGCTGAGCTGGCTGGATTATCGGAGTGATAGGACCCAAATAATTATGGTGGTAGGGCCACTGACATATATTGAACATTATCCATTTCATCCATAAAGTTATTTCTAGCAAACCATATACTAATTAACAAAACATTTGTTGTCAATTTCGATAAGGATCTTTGAAAAACTTGAATAGCCACCTCTGGCAGTGGAGTTCTATTTAGGGTAAATCAAATGCAGACTGACTGTCCCTTGCTTCAAAACAAGTGGCCTTAAAACTCAATAAGCATACAAAAATAAACTCGTATTTCTCATGCATCTATATAGTGTACAGCTCATAGGCGGTGAGTTCCTCATCTATCTGTGGGTTGGCTCTACTCCACATGTCTCCCCTCTTTCTCTTAGGAATAACAAACTTCCAGGAACATTCTTCTCTGACTATGGCAGAAGCACAAGAACTCAATTGGAAACATGCAAGGAGTCTTGAAACCTAGGCTCAGAACTCGTATAGTTACTTCGACCTCCTTCACTGGACCAAAGCAAGTCCCACAGGTAAGGTCAGAATCAAAAGACAGGAAAGTTCTCCCCAGCCACGATGGAAGTTATTACAAAGTTACATAGCACAGGCATGGAAATGATAAGGGGTACAGAATAATTACAGTCATCATAGCAATCTAACATACAGCCCTACAAAACAGATAAAAATTAACTCACATGTCCACAGGTCATTTTGCTTTTCAGTCCAGTCTTCAAGTTTCAGAATTCTCACTGCCTACAGTGGATTCTGATCTGTGCAGAACCCGATCATGTGACTCCTAGTTGGGGTCTCTGACAATTACTGCTTTAGTAAAAACGAGTGTTTTCTGACAGCTCTAAAGTCTACTGGGCAGAACAAAGTAAAGGAATTAGATCATTCTTCCAGCAACTTGAAGCAGAATAGGAATCAAGATAAAGGACTTAATTCTACAGCTATTTTGAGTTAAGATCAAAGACAGTCAATTGTCAGAACATGAAACAAAAAGGTGATATGAAATTTTGTCCCTTTCAAGTATAAAATTATACAAATGACTCACATTTGTTTGACCATACACCTGCAGTTTATGCTTTACAGAGCCTGGCTAATAGATTAAAAAAAAAAAAAAAAAAAACGGTTCCCTGTGAGATGTTTAAAAATCATTGAGTTGGAATGTTGCTACAGAGTACATAAATTTCAGAAAGAATAAACAAATTCTGAAGAGAATTTTAGCTTTGCCTGATATCTGGTCAAATTGTCACCATAAAAGCCTGTCCGTGGGTACAGGGATCTGGGGAGTGACAAGGTGCTATGCTCTCCCGAGCAGGGAGTCTCGCAATAAGCCCGAATAATGCATGTAGTTATCTCGAAAACTATAACATGAATCACCATTTTCTCTGAATTTTATTAAGCAATTTTAAAGTTTACTGGCAGCAGATAAAAGGTGAGATTATGACCTGGTCCATGTTGGTTTCTGCAAGTGTAAAGGAGATCTAACACTGATGATGTACAGGAAGCATATGCCCCCTTAATTACACAAAGCATTAAGTTACTTACAGGAGAATCGGGAACCATATGGCCCATTAGAATCAGAAGTCAGAAGGTAACGGAGACTAGGATTTCTGTGCTTTCTGACTAACAGAGATGTCATGCAATAGAAGGTTCTTTTTATAACTAGAAACAGTGCAGAATTTCATCTTTTCATTTGGCTCATTCAAAAGCTTTTTACATTGTTCTAAGAATGGCTGTGGGAGTGCAACACCCACTTTGATCGTTTCGACTCAATTTGTCATATCTGTGGAACAGCACTTACTAGATTGCATCATGATGTCACTGTTTATTTACTCACAGAAGTGTGGGCTCTTCTAGGTCAAGGGCTCCAGCTTATGCAGCTAAGTTTATCTATTCTCAGTCTGAGCAGACTCTTAAGACTGAGTCATCGCTGATGTCCTTAAAAACTGGATGATGTTTATCCCAAAGCTAACGTTATATTTCTACAGAGAAAGTTGACATTTTGTAAAAAGAAAAATTATAAATATCATTTTATTCCCATATATAGTAGATCCTGATGACGAAAGATAGTTGAAAGACCAGAAAGTGTGTGTTGCTTTAGAGGGTAAAAATGGACCAAGCAGCTTTATTTTGAACTTCATATCTATACCAGGATTAGATTTTTGAGACTTATTTTTCAAAGATGACTTTAATAAATCATTTTAATTTCTAAATCATGAGATTCTCAAGTGTATAATGTAGGAACAAGTTTTTTTTTAAATAATTGTTTTATAATTGTTGTTTCACACTATCTGTCTGGTGATGGTCATTGTGAAGATGCAGCCACAAGAAAGATGACCCTTGATTTTGACCCTGAGCTTGGTGGTATAAAGGTAAAAAAGGCCAACATACAAGCTTTCTATTTTGCTTTGTAAAGAGTGCCAGGATGGGGGACAAAGTAAGGGGAGTTAAACCACCATATTCCTCATCACACAATAGCCTTTAACTTCATTCTTTAAAATTATTTTATTAAGTTTGAGATATTAGAAAGACCTACTTGTGCTTTCATCTTATTTATAGTGCTTCTTGGAAAAATCAAATTTGCCCTAAGCCTGAAACATCAGAATTACATTTTCAAGCAAAGGACAGGATTTAAATGCATAACACTAATTCTTTAAACAGATAAAATATAAATAATTTTAAATTATCATTTATCAAAGTTGTGATATTAAGCAGCCTTTTTAATGTCAAAACGTATCATGTTCCATCGTATGTGATAATAATCATAATTTAATACATGTTACATAAGAAAATGGATGATGATTAAGAGTGAAATGAAATCAACAGTTCTTTGAAGTAAATGTATAATTTTTAATTACCATATCATTAAAATACATGTTATACATTTGTAAAAATAGTATGTGTGTACTATATACATAAAAGCAAACAGTTTTTAATAGCCATATACTTTTGGAGACTGCTCATAATAATCTTGATTCTGTCCCCTCTCAGGGCCCCACCTATTAGGTTAATTAAAAGGGAGATGTGTAAGAAAGTAATGCAAAGACATCACTCTGTTCAAATGTGGGAATTTGTTGACTACATTTTACTGACCTTTGCCAAATGTGATCACAACATTTGGTGGCTCCATTTCACTGGGTTTTGGGTTATGAAAAAAATATTTCTAAAATGTATTCCCAGCTTCACTGTGATACCAGCCACTGCCAAACAAGCCCAGGAATCTCAAGGTGCACCTGCTTGTGCTGCATTTATATATATATATATATATAAAAAAAATACATGAGAGGATAAAACTTAAAGGGCAGTGTAAATCCATGGTGACTTGCAGGTGGTCCCTGTACTGGGTAAGTCTCAGGGAGTAGGAAATTAGGCAAGAAGGTGAAGAGTAACAGTGAAGTACATGTGGAAAGGATTTTCTCAAGTGTAAAGAAATAAGCACATTTTTAAATTATTTGCATTGTTCCTTAGGGTGAGAAATTTATTTCTCAATTTTATTTTATTCTCAAATTTATTTTCTCAATTAGAAGGAAAAATAGGCCTTTGAAACTTAAGTAATTAAAAGACAAAAATAAAGCCAAATAAGCACAGAATAGAATGCTTATGCTAAATCTTGTAGATGCTATGTTATTAATAAAAATGTATGCTGTACAAAGGTCTCCATAATCTTGTTTTGATCCCTGTGCTACATTCCTGCTATTACATGCCATATCCAGCATTTTGGCTATACCAGACAGCAAGGAGATATCAAAATTAGTCCTTATTCCACCTTCACATCTGCTGTTCCTGGAATTTTCTTGGTAACTTCCTACTCATATTTTCAATCCCAAATCAAATGACCCCATTGCATGAAGCCCATACAGAATTCTGTGAGCATTAGTTGCTGCACCTCACCACACAGTACCACGTGCTCCCTCTGCTATGGCTCCTGTGACGTGTAAAAGTCAAAAGTATTCGCTCTCCTCATTAGACTGTAAGCCTCTAAATGTAAAGAAATATTTTATTTGTTTTGCATTTCCAGTGCCTAACATGTAATGTGCCCTTTAGAAGCCTCATAAAGTAACATGTATATATTTGAGACAACTGGACAATTTATAATAGATGGAAAGTGTGTATCAAAGATATCAATGTTTGCAAATATAGTTTTAACAATTTAACTTTTTAAAGTGTAGAAAATATCCAACTCCTCGAGTCTAATATAAAACAATATTTTTCAAAGGAAAGATGTCTTTAAATCTACATACAAGTGATACAATCAGGCTATCATATTATGCCTCTATAAGATCACTTTAATATGCTGGCATTGATATTTATCTTTCTAATGTAAAGCACTGGCTTCACTCATCCTATAAACTCCCTGAGAATAGAGTCCATACCACAGAATTTTATGCCTCAACGAACCAACTCAGTAACCAACAAAAATAAACACCAATAAATGCTCGATTACGGGTTTTTTTATATATATATAAATTTATTTATTTTGGCTGCGTTGGGTCTTCGTTGCTGTGTGTGGGCTTTTTCTACTTGCAGCCAGTGGGAGCTACTCTTCGTTGCAGTGCATGGGCTTCTAATTGCAGTAGCTTCTCTTGCTGCAGAGCACCGGCTCTAGGCGCACGGCTTCAGTAGCTGTGGCTCGCTGGCTCTAGAGCGCAGTCTCAGTAGTTGTGGCACACAGGCTTAGTTGCTCCACAGCATGAGGGATCTTCCTGGACCAGGGATCAAACATGTGTCCCCTGCATTGGCAGACGGATTCTTAACCACTGTGCCACCAGGGCAGTCCCTCGATTATGCTGAGGTTAAAAAATGTCAATTGCATGTATTCCCTAATTTTTATGTAACGTAAATAACTGGGTGATGTTTTTCTCTTTTTTGGATGCCTTAATGTTCTCTAGTTCAGTTAATCATCACAGAGTACTTGTTCCTTTTATCTAAATTCCCTTCCTAGCCCATTTTGCTGAGAATATTTTACATATAGTTGAAGATTCGGCTTTCCCCTTCCCAAGCAAATTGTCTCAGGCCATTTCCATCCCCCACCCCAAACTAAGTTAAACACTCCAAACTCTGTGTTCCCACTTAATAAACAATAAAATGGTATGTACATCTCACTGAATTATAATTGATGTCTCAAAATATGACTCCCTTGTTTGAAAAGGGCCATGTGGTCTTCATTTGTATATCCCGAGAGCTTCACATAGGACTCTGCACAGTGCAGATTCTCAATAAATGTGGATTTAATGAACTAACAAATGAATGAATGATGTTAAAGACAAGCACACACAGCATATCAGTGTGCTGTGGTCCTTTCAGTAGCACAAGCGTGTAAGCAGAAAACTGTGAGCAAGATCAAATGTATAAACACTGCTTCCAAATTACTGTTTGATCACTGCATACAGCCTGAGTCTTAAGCATAAGTTGAAGTCCCCTGAACACTGTAGGAACTCAGTAAATAATAAAAAATGATGAAAAGGCTATTTTACTAAATTGACTACTTATTCTAAACCTTGATCTTTTTGAGAAAAACACACTCATATCAAAGTAAATATCACTGACATAATTAAAATTCAAAGATCAAAAATGTATTCAGAGTTATTATACCATACATTATTAGGATATAAATACCCTTGCTTGCATGATATGCTATAGAAATTGGGAAGAAAGTTCACATTTGCATATCAATGTGCAAGTCACCAAAAAAGGAACAGTTATAGAAAGAAATCTTTACCTACCATTAGAGGAAAAAGGGAAATTCTTTGAAGCCACATCGTTTGGTCAGAAGTCAAGAAATAGTTGACTAAAAATGGAATGCAGGTTCCTCTCAAATACATTTATTATAAAAAAAAAACAGTCTTTAAATGTGGTCCAATTGCTACCTTATCTTTAATCAACTTGGAACACGGGTCATAACAGAAATTAAAATAAATCCTTTGATATTGGCTTAAGTGTGAGGTCTCAAGTGCATGGCTATCAAACTATAGGACTTAAAGAAATATATATTTCTGCTCTGTTAACATCAAACAGTTTTTTGTCTTTTTTGTTTTTTATTTATTTTTGGCTGCGTTGCGTCTTCATTGCAGCACGCGGGCTTTCTCTAGTTGTGGCGAGCAGGGGTTACTTTTCGTTGTAGTGCGCGGGCTTCTCACTGCAGTGGCTTCTCTTGTTGCGGAGCGTGGGCTCTAGGTGCAAGGGCTTCAGCAGTTGTGGCACGTGGGCTCAGTAGTTATGGCACATGGGCTCAGTAGTTATGGTACATGGGCTTATTTGCTCCACGGCATGTGGGATCTTCCCGGACCAGGGCTTGAAACCGTGTCCCCTGCATTGGTAGGTGGATTCTTAACCACTGTGACACCAGAGAAGCCCAACATCAGTTTTAAAAAACCCAGAAACTAGGCAGATGACAATAAAAGCAGCCAAACACGTATCGTCCTGTAATGTACAGTTGCATCTGCCTCTCCCTGACATAAATTTGAGTTTGTGACCAGTGGCTTAAATTCTACTTCTTTTTCATATTTTTTAAAAATAGTGATCAAAGCAGCAACCCGTTTCATATTTTCCGCTTTTCTTCTTCCTCTGCCAGACTCCTAAATGCTGCAATTGTGTGCAACCCTCCTGAATGCTCTTTTCTTCTCTCTTTGTACTTCATACTTTTAAGCATCCTTTCTATGCAGATGATTTTGAACGTATTTCTCAGTCTAAGACCTCTCTTTAGGAGGTTCCAGAGGAACCACACATCCAACTTCATACTTATATCTCTTTTGTAAACCTTTTATGTATTTGGAATGTAGCATATCTCAAACTGAACTCTAGGTTTCCTTTCCTCAATTCTCCACCACCTCAAGTGTTCTTCATTTCTGTTAAGGCTAATTCCATGGACCCAGGTGCTCATGCCAAAAATCTCCAAGTCATGAGCATCTCACTCTCCTTAGGCCCCTATACTCAATCCATGAAATCTTAATTGATAAGAAACCTCCAATTAGAAAGAGAATCCATTCACTTTTTCATCTCTAGGTCTGTTTATTAGTAGTCAGGCTTCTCCAGAGAAACAGAACTAATAGGATGGGCATGTGTATGTATATACATATATATGTGTGTGTGTGTGTGTGTGTATGTACACACAGAGGCAGAGAGACAGACAGAGAGAGAGATTTATTCTAAAGGAATTGGCTCACATGATTGTGGGAATTGGCAAGTCCAAAATCTATAGGGTAGGCTGGCAGGCTGGAGACCCAAGAAAGAGTTGATATTGCAGCTCAAGTCCTAAGTCATTCTGCTGGCAGAATGCCCTCTTCCTTGGGGGAGATCTTAAGGCCCTTAACAGACTGGATGAGGCCCATCCACACTATAGAGGGTAATTTGCTTTACTCAAAGTCTACTAGTTTAAATATAAATCTCAAATTAAATATATACATGCACACATATACAAACATATATATGTATGTGTGTATATATATATCTCTTCACAGAAACACCTAGAGTAGTGTCTAGACCCAGCCAAGCTGAAACATAAAATTCACCACAACAGTCTCCATCCCTAGCACCATTCTTCTAGGGCAACTGGTAAACCAACCAACTAGTTATTTTCGATCCCCTGGCCTGTAGGCCAAATTCCACACTGCTGTCAGAATGATCCTTTTTAAAATACAGATTGGGTCAAGTCACTCTTTCCTGCTTAAAATACTGAAATGGCTTCCAGCAGAGTTAGAAAAATTTGAAGCCATTACAGGCGCTTCTGGTCTGGTCCTGCCTACCTTACTGAATTGAATCTATTTTCTCCCTTGGAATTCAAACATTGACTCCCTCTATTTTCTCCCTTGGAATCCAAACTCTAACTCTATTAATCCTCTCGCAGATCTCAGAGTACTTTATACTCTTTCCCACCCCGAGGCCTTCATACACGCCTCTTTTTCTTAGAATGCCCCTCCCCCAACACTTCACCTAATGAACTCTCTGTCCTTCAGGAGTTGTTTAAATGCAACTTCTCTAGCCAAAAGGCTATTCTTTATATCTACCATTAGAGCATGCACATCTCTTGCCAGCATTATCACAGCTTATTAGAATTATATCCTTCACTTATGGAATTGCTTGAGGCCTATCACTACCCACACGCCTATGTGTGCCAGCTCCCTCCCCCACACTGCTACACACAACACAACCAATTCCGTGAAAAGAAAAAAAGAAAAGACGGTCTCCATTTCGTCCACTGTGGTATACTTGATATTCGGCACCATACCCTGCATGTAACAAACACTCAAAAATGGTCACTGAATGAATGAGTAGATACATAAGTGAATGAATGAATAAATATCATTATCATCTATGGTTAAAAATCATTGGGGAAAAAGAAATGTTTTATAGGAAACTAGTACCTTAGAATCCATTTTACATAGGGGAATTCTGGAGAATGTTAGAATAATATCCATTTCTTCCCATAATGTACTACATTTGCATGTATATGTTCCATCTGTACCATACCCTCCTCTTAACAGATAAGAAACTGTGGTGTGAAAAGACTGTCACTTGTCCAAGGTGACAGGAAACATTCAAACAAAGAACAACAAAATCACTGAACACAATTTTAACAGTCAACAAACAAAACAGAAAGCAACCTGAAAATGTTTAATATTTATTTTTATTGATAAAACTCTAGTGAAGATATGGTCAAGTATGTCAGTGAAACATAACTGAATTCTGGAGGGAGAAAGTGCTGAGCGGTGTATTTATACGTCCCCTATCATTCAGGCAGTTTCAGGCTCACCAGTGCATGGCCATGTTCAAATAAAGTCCATTATTTTGCTGAGAAATAGGAAGGAAATGCTTCTAATTTCTATTCTTTTAATATAAGCTTTAGCAACTCAATTAAAACTTAAAAAACACATCAATACATACTCTCCCTTGCTGGTCTTGAAGTTATATATTACTTAAGCAAAAAGATTCTTTACATATATTTTCTCCACACTTCTTTGTTCATGTCAATCAGGTAAGATAGACTTTGACAAAGTTCTACCTCAATTCTAAACAGAATGGGTTCAAAGTTTATGAATAAATTTTATCAGGGCTCAGATTCCATTCAGGGAGACAAAAACAGGCTTGTTGACTTAGTTATAGAGCAATTACTTGCCAACGTTTATCTCAATCCATCTCTAACAGTTTAGTTGAAAGCACAGTTTTAAAACATATAGTATATTTTTTCTGCTTACTTCTCAAGCTTGGAACGAGCAATAGTCTCTACAACAAATGGAGACATTTCCAAACTACGCATTGTTTGCTCTCTTTCGTGTTTACAAATTGCTTTGTTGGCAAATGTTGACCTTCTTATCATAAACATTCCTGACTAATGCAGTGACAAGATCGTATTTGAGCTGTTTATCTGCGTTAAACTTTGCATTTTTCTCCTCATCCATTACAAGCAAAAGCCAAATTTTTAGTACTCCCTTGCCTCAGAGCTATAAGGAAAATAGCAGAAACTACTTATAGGCAATTTTTTTTTTCCTCTGTAAATACCTGGGCTCATTGAAAAGAGTAACTATTGTCTCAGAAAGAAAGGTATCAGAAGAAAATCCTTTCAGAAACAGAAGAAGAGAGATTTCCTCCTGGTGTAGGCAGAGTATAAGGTGCCCAGTGGTCTGCACCGATATGTTCCAAAGTTATAAGATCTCTGGTTGCAGGGAGCTTTCCAAGGCCTCAGAGAAGAATGGCTTCCTGGTGCCCACAGGGAAACGAAACCCAGGCCTAGAGCTCACAGCTTGGTCAGCAAATCGCCAAGAAAGGCACAGAAACTTTGAAACTCAAAAGCATTGAGAAAAAATGGGCTGAGACGCTCCCAGCACAAACATTATATTGTGACGTTGAAGGTAAAGCAACAGAAGATGGTTACGTTTTAGTTAATATTATCATGGTTTAAAATTTCTAAAGAAAACTTAATGCTACAGATCTTGGCTATCTAACCACAATGAAGTACTATTTTGGTATCATTATGCAAATTGTGCCTTAATAATCTTATATTGGAATAGAGAGTTTGTATATATGTGTTATTAGAAAAAAAGCATCTTGACCAGACTAGGGATTATGCTTCAACAGAAAAACCAATCTGCATAATTTATTTTTACTGCCTCTGTTGATCAAAATAAATGAAATCACCTGACCTTGAATCCATGTGACCCACATATAGAAGGCATTACAAAATTATTTATGAACACAACAAATAGGTCAAATATGACCCAAATATGATCTGCATGTCTATTTTTCCTATGTTTTGGTTTGAGAAAATTCTAAATCTTAAATTAATTATACTAAGTGAAATAGCCCTTAAGCCCCTGAACACTTTTCTTTAAGGTGTATATGTTTCTTCTACATATACTTTATTCGGACAGATCTTGGTGTTTTTTTGTGTTTTTTTTGCAAGATTCATAGTAGGTACCCAATAAATATACACTGAAAGAATGAATTAATTATATTGGTAATAAATGATAATCATAAAATATCCAAATGCTTTGGAAATAGAAAAGAATACGAAAACATTTCTTCATTCCTCTTAGAGGAAAGCACTATTGAGTTAGTGTTCATCTTTCTAGTCCTTTCCAAACTTTTGTATAAACATGTATATGTTCATGTAAACATATTTAAATGAGTTCACACTACATATTTTCTGAAACTTGTTGAATTGTATCCCCTGAAAGAT
>NC_041224.1:164441470-164448226 GCF_002837175.3 Physeter macrocephalus
AGTGAGAGGCCCGCGTACCGCAGAAAAACCAAAAAAACAAAAAAACAAAAAAACAAAAAAAACCTAGCCGTGGGAACACTAGGAAGCACGAAAGCTCGCGAGGAAAGCTCGCGAGGAAAGCTCGCGAGGAAAGCTCGCGAGGAAAGCTCGCGAGGAAAGCTCGAAACCTCGCAGAATTTAGAACCGCGGGCGGGAAATGAGAAGGAAGCGGTGGAGCGGCGGCTGCAGGGCCCAAAGTGGTGAGTAGAAAACAATGAATGCATTTGCAACCACAGCCCTTTAGGGGCTACACCGTTCCTGGAGGGACTGCAGTACCAGGTCACCTGACTAGCTGCGTGGACATGATTAGTTAGAGAATCCTAACCGCATGGCAATACAGGACTTTACTCTTTTGCTTTAAGAAAGTCCTGAAACCCAATTGATTTGATCAAGAGATGACTCTTTTGAGCAGCTAAGCCTGTATCTCAGGATCACAGGTTGCTCATCTGGGCCAAAAGATCATTTATCAAACAACTGTTTACTTTTTAAGACTCATGACAAGTTCCTCACGTCTCTGTGTCCAGCAGTCGTAAACTATATCACAGTCAGTTCCACCTTCAACTACTTGCACGCAGATTCCAAAACAAAGATAAATATCCACTCCTGACCTCCCCTTCTGAAACACAAGTAAGTGAAACACAAGTACGGCAAGATGGTGTTCTCCCGTACTGCAGTGTGCTAATAACCTTGGCTTTGTTTGATCAACAGGTTATTCTGCTGGTCCTTTGGGGTGTTAGCAGTCGGCGGAAGGATCCAGGCAATTTTCTTCAAGTGTGGTGAGTGCTGCGACACTGATAAAGAAAGCGCGCTCCAGAAGAACTTGGAAGGGGCCTCTGACACAGCCATGGGGAAGGAATGCAAAGAGGTGTGGGGAGGCGATGCTTAAAGATCTGGACCATCTGGTGTGGCAGAAAAGGAGAGAACAGGATGGAGGTGAGCTGAGAGTCAGAAGGGTGTTTTAGAAACAAAGAATGATAAGAGCGATGTTTCATGGGCCTGAGGGGCAAGGTGGGTTTCTGGCATTGCGGTGGTTCTTTGTGGCTGGAGCGCAGAGTGGGGGGTGACAAAGGGCAGAAAATGTGCGGGAGAATTAAGCAGGGCTCAGTAGGCTTGGTAGATCAGTAGTTGAAACACTGAGAGATATTGAGGTTATGGTGAGGTTTAATTACCACGCAATTTTTGGTTAACAGATAAAGGCCCAAATTTAGGGCTGGTGGGGGTAAAGGGAAACGGGACGATGGTTCCAGGACTGCTGATAAGGTGCCTGTTCTTGATCTGTGTTCTTATTATATGGCTGTGTTCGTTCTTGGAAATTCTTTCAGTGGTACCCTTATGACCTGTGCATTACACTTCAACAAAATATATAAGGAAGGAAAGAAAGAGAGGGAGGGAAGGTGGAGGGAAAGAATTATTTTTATCCATAAATAACTTGCTAGTGATAGGCTGACCTAATGCAATATTTTAAATTTCAGGGGGAAAAGAAATCCAAGTACTATAAGGAAGTTCACAACATTACTGAAATGACTGTCTAGGAGGACATGTTTGTCTGTCTTTATCTCTATGGGTCTTGGGAGTTTTAATTCATGTTTGCAACATTTGACGTTTGAGTACTTTCACCATAGGCAAAGCATGCTTTCTTTAAACCATGAAATCTGTTCCAAAGAAACCTTAAGAAGTGCTTGCCAGTTACTAGCTTTGAGCAAAAGACTGTGTTAAGATGTGTTGCAGTAAGTGTAATTATACAGTAAATAGGGAAGAACTCTATACACTATTATGGAAACTAGAAGTGATGTCTAAAACTTATTATTAGTGAAAAAAGGACATTAGTTTTCCTAGGATTGCCATAACAAATTACCACAACTAGGTGGCTTAAAAGAACAGATATTTATTTTCTCACAGTTCCAGAGTCTGGAAGTCCCAAATCAATATGTAGTTAGGGCCATACTCCTTCAAAGCCTCTAGGGGAGGATACTTCCTTGCCTCCTCCTGGCTTCTGGTAGCACCAGCAATCCTTGGCAATCTTTGGCTTGTAGGTGTCACTCCAGTCTCTGCCTCTGTCATCACTTGGCATTTTCTCCGTGTTGTCTCTATAGCTCTGTTTCTTCACCACTCACATTGGATTAATGCCCACCCTAATGACCTCATTTTAACTTGATTACATCAGAAAAGACCCTATTTCTATATACGGTGACATTTCCTAGGTACTGGTATTTAGGATTTCAACTTATCTTTCAGGGGATACAATTCAACAAGTTTCAGAAAATATGTAGTGTGAACTCATTTAGATATGTTTACATGAACATATACATGTTTATACAAAATGCTAAATGGTGCATAATTTCTGCATCTGGTAATAAACATGAAGTAAATTTGGAGACCCCAGTCACCTGAATCACAGCTTAGTGGGACTACAGGTGTCTGTGGCCCTGTTTCAATGCATGTGGCAGAACTGGAGGCAGCAGATTTTATGCTACAGTGCACCATGTCCAGATTTGCTCACTCTAGAACACTCTGGCAGAGGTGGACTGGAGAGGGAAATTGACTGCAGTCTTTCTGCTCTATTAAAACTGCACAATGGGTATGCAGTAGCACTCATTAAAAAATGAAGCAGCTGAGGACGATGCTAATCAAAAACATAAGGATGAGTAATAGGGGAGCAATGACACAAAGAAGAGATGCAGAAATTCTGCAGTAGGAGTTTTTTTTATAGGAGTGGGCACTGCTATAAAGTAGTATGAGAACTTTTTTACAGCTAGTGAGATGTCACTCATGGAGAAGTAATCCAGAAGACTGACAAACTATACGCCCCAACAATGTGAAATAGTGAACAGCTGGCTGAACAGATGTTTTTGAAGAATCAGATTTGGGTTTCTAGTCCAAGCATCCGCTGAGGATTGAAATAATGAACTATTGGCAAGGCACAAAGTAAAGCTCAAGAGAATGTGGTTGAGCGTGTTTATCCAAAAACTAACTGCCCTGCTCACCAGGCTTTGCACTGTGTCCAGAGGGGAGACCTGTCCTGATATAAGAGTAAAAACTGTCATAATAGACCATTAACATGCTAAGACGTCATATCTGTGGCTCAACTGTAACAAAGTAAACCAAAAGGTCTATACCTTGTAGAGATTTTGCATATTTTGAGGTACAAATTTGAAATGATAGCCCTTTGAGTTGCTGAGCACTTATTCTATGAGTGAGTCTAGATCCCTTGGGAGCCAACATCTTGAAAGGACTTCATTTCCCTACTTCCAGGAAGCAGAAAACATTGCATCCCCTTCGTTGTAAGTCATGGATCCACAGCCTAAGAAATAAGAGTCCAAGTGGCAGAAGTATTCCTTCATATCCCATGAAGTCTTAAAGAAAATTTACTATTATTTTCCTTCAAATGCTTATTAAGTGCCTAATATATAATCATTATTGCTGTAGGAATTATGGATGATATAAAATGATAGGACAAGATATCTTCCTGCATAGAAATTAGGCTCTAATTATGTGCTATATATAGACAAAAGTAAGTATAACAGACATTTGAAATTAAAGCACTGTTAAAGGCAGCTAAAGTATTGCAGTTCTTGAATGGGAATATTACTTTCTTCTAGGAGCAATAAGGCAGACCAGATAATGAAAATAACATTTAGCCAGCTTTCAAGAATAGGAAAAACCTGATCCTGCAGAAATAATAATAATGGAAGCAATTATTTATTGAGCTCTTACTACATGTCAATCATTGTTCCAGATTGTGAGGTAGATACTTGTCTTGTTTAGAGTGAGCTAAGATGTTGTACTAAAGAGAATGCAAATGTTCAGTTTCTTAAAGACCAAGAATTTTGTACTTCTTTCATGTGTCTCATGACTTTCAGCATCACATTAGCCATTTCATTCCAATAATAACCTTAAATCTGTACTTCTCTGTACATGGCTCAGTTACTCTACTTGGGCTAGTTTTTCTGCGTGGGAAAAATCTTTACGCATCATGTCTGTTCCTCCATGAGACAAGATGAGCTCCTTGACTAGGGTGGCACTATAGGAATGGAGAGGAGGAGTAGGTACAGTTTCTTTTTCTATTTTAAATCCAAATCTGAGGCTACATACAATGAAGGGGATGAAGAAGAGAGAGAAATAAGATCGCAATTTCTAGAAGACTAGAGCTGTATTGGTAAAACTGCCCAAAAATGAGTAAGAACCAAAGATCTTTTTGGTATATGGTATTCGTATTCACTTAGTAAATAACAAAATAAATTCTATATGAATGAACAAATATAAATGGATAATTGGGGAGGGTAGACAGATTAGTGACAAAGATAAAATAACTTTAAAAGGGTAAAAATGCTGAGTGTTAGATTGTTATGCACATTCAAGCCTGGTATTCCACTATTAAGAAAAGATTCTCAGTAAAAATGTACATAAATTGTCCAAAACATTGAAGTTTCCCACTTATAATTTTCTATTTCAGTATTGCCAGGACTTTCCCAATTTTCTTCACTAAAACTAGAACTTACACCCTAAATAATCTGGGTTTTATTTTTGGAATTTTGAACACATTCATTTAGAGTGAAGCCAATTTTATCAAATAACTGAGAACTATTTTCCTAATTAATTAGTTGAAGTGGAAAACTTAGAAGTCTACATTTGATAGCCTCTTAATGGCTGCATAGGGTCGAAAATAAAACATAACTGGAGCAGCCCACTACAAAATTAGAACCCAGTAGAGACATTTCTAAAATAAAAAATAGTTCAAGAAAGAATAAAATAAGAGGGGAAAAAACATACAAGTCTCCAATTCTGTATTTTTAATGTCAAAAGTTATTTCATGCATCTTGCTATTGCCCTTTCAAGAAGCAATCAAAAAATGACATCAGCTTCTGGGAGTTTCGGGGGATCGAAAGTGACAATTATACAATTTACAGTTTTGATTGCTTTAATACTATCTTCTTTTACAGAAATTACTGAGCTGGTGGATGAGTTCCAAAGGATCGTGACATAGGAGTAGCTGTTTTGCAATTTTTCAGAAAGTTTTAGAGAGTCATTTCTAGCAACTTCTAAACAGATCCTGAAAATCAGCAATACATGTCAGAATTGAATTTAGGGTTCTGAACCATTAAATTTAGGTAAACCTCTAATGCCTTAAGTTCTGGAGGCCACTGATTAGGAAAAAAAAAGTAATGGAAAGGAATTGTAAAACCAAAGCAAAAAAAAGCATATTATACGAAAGAGTCAAGGGTTCAAAGTTAAATGTTATTTCCCTTGTCCCCATCCCCAGAGAAGAAACAAATGTGTTTCCATGGTTTTAAAACAACTGGTTGAAAAATGAATAATTGATTTTCTTTGCAGATATGCAGGTGAAATCATTTAAACTAAATTTTACTTGTCCAATTCTTTCAGCACTGAATAGGCAAAGAGCATGTAAAAGTAGGGAGGGAGAAAGGAAAATCATGATACAGGCATGTAAAACTAAGCAATGAATTAATGAAATTGAGAACTAAGAAAGAAAAGCAGAAGTTAAAAAGAAAGCCTGAGAAATGAAGAGAGTCAGGGAGGCAAGAAAAAAAGAGACACATACGCTGATAATACTGACTCAAGCCTTATCTTTTAGTGCATTTATAATATATAGTCACGTGTTCAGTAAGGTGAAATATTAACTGATATTGGCCACTTTGAACCAGTGTGTGGAAGGATACAATGTCTGTCAAATAAAATGATTCAAAGCAGGATCAAAGTTAAGCTGAATGAGAAGGAGAATGAGGGAAAAAGTTGGAAAGAAAATCCCTAAGTGAATGTAGAAAATGGCATATATACTGCCTGCAAAATGAGGATGGATGAAGATTAATGGTCTACAGATATTCTGCCCATGTTTTTCAGGAGATGGTTTTGCTTTATTTATCTTGGCTGCCACAAAGAAGTAAGGCTCAGGCATACACAGACGTATCCCACATGACAGTAGAAAGCATCTGCTTTCAGACAAAACTCTGTACTCACATTAGAGAAGCATATTATCTACATATATAAGATGAATAGAAATTTCAAGTAATTATGCTTCTTGATGTTAATTTTTAGCTTTTATATCACACTGATTGTGGTTTTGTGCTTTGCTTGATTCTTTTGGACAAACTTCTTCTCACGATTAAAAACAATCTCAGATATTTACACGCAGAATCATGATATGTGGTTCTGTGTCTATAAAAGCTGTCATAGGGGATCTTTAGCAGATTCTAAAACGATTACTATGCTGAAGTGAGCAATCAGTTAAAAATGGATATATGAATCTGTTATCCTGAATCTATAAAATGATTATCACCCCGATTACTCTGCTGAAATGAACAGTCAGTTAAAAATGGATAATATGAATCTGTTATCCTGAATCTATAAAATGATGATCACCCAGAGCCTGCAGAAAATAGATCATGAGAAAAGCAGACAAGTCTGGAAACCATGTATCAATATTAAGAATCACAACTTGCAAAATGCTGATTCCAGTATGGTCTTAGTCTAAACACTGTATACAAGGAGTAAAAATAATGAATTTGGGGTGGCACAGTGGTTCGGAGTCCGCCTACCGATGCAGGGGACATGGGTTCGTGCCCCGGTCCAGGAAGATCCCACATGCCGCGGAGCGGCTGGGCCCGTAAGCCATGGCCGCTGAGCCTGCGCGTCCGGAGCCTGCACTCCACAACGGGAGAGGCCACAACAGTGAGAGGCCCGCGTACCGCAAAAAAAAAA
>NC_041224.1:164452325-164505602 GCF_002837175.3 Physeter macrocephalus
CGTCCGGAGCCTGCACTCCACAACGGGAGAGGCCACAACAGTGAGAGGCCCGCGTACCGCAAAAAAAAAAAAAAAAAAAAAAAATTATAACAATGAATTTGAATATATTCATAAAGCAGACATCTCAAAGACCAGTAGTACTGTTTATTATTTTAAGCCCCATTCAAAAAATAATCCTGAAAATAAATGTTCAATTATATAAATACATCATGTCTGTACTGCTTTACAGTTTACAAAGCATTCACATTAAATGTAGCTCATTTAATCTTAAAAAAATCTGCCAAATAGGAATTATCATCTTTAATATTTTTAGAGTAAGAAAACTAAAACTGAAATTAATCAGAAGTTACCTAAAATGTTTCAGCTATAAAGAAGAGAAGTTGAAATTTGACCCAAATTTCTCTAACTCCATTCATTAATGAAGTTGGGCAAAATTTGAGTGCCTACCTTTGTACTGTGCCCAGGTGATGATATCATGATGGAATTGAAAAGGTCCCTTCCCCCATGAAAACTATATCTGAGAAAACAATTATCTAAAGAGTTATTTAAATAAAATGTTGATAATGTCCACAAAAGACAAAAGCAAAAAACCAGTGTTATATCAAGGGACTGACCGCAATTTGGTAAGTTTAAAAAAGGCTTTCTTGAGAAAGTAAGCCAAAGTGGACATCTTATAAGTTATTTAGCAGAAAATGAATGTCTATTGAGGCTGAGGAGATAGTACATGGGATGACCCTGAAGCTGGAGTAAATATGACTTATGTGAAGAATGAAAGACAGCTCATGCCAAAGGAACAAAGAGAAGGAAATGGTTGGTGCTAGGTGACATGGATGATGTTGGTAGGGCCAGATCACAGTGGATAGCCTGAAAAGCTTTACTCAAGGAAGTGATACAGTAGTAAGATCAGGTGTGGGTGCAAAGCAGAGAACGAATTGAAGTGGAGTAAAAATGGAGATAGACTCTGTTAAAAAATGGGCAGAAGCTCTAAACAGACACCTCAGCAAAGAAGATTACAGATAACAAATAGCACATGAAAATATGTTCAACATCCTATGTCATTAGGAAATTGTAACTTAAAACAATAATGAGATACTACTATATACCTATTAGAATGGCCAAAATCCAAAATACTGACAACACCCAATACTGGCAAGGAATTGGCATAACAGAAACTCTCATTCATTGCTGGTGTGAATGCAAAATGGTACTGTCACTTTGGAAGATAATTTGTCAATTTCTTAGAAAATTAAGCATACCGTTTCCATAAGATCCAGAAATCGCACTCCTTGGTATTTATGCCAGTGAATTGAAAACTTATGTCTATAAAAAGAACTTGTACATGGAAGCTTATAAACTTTATTCATAACTGCCAAAGCCTGGAAACAACCAAGATGCCCTTCAGTAGATGAACAGATAAATAAACGGTGATACATACAGACAACAGAATATTATTCAGTGTTTAAAAAATGAGCAATCAAGACATGAAAAGACACGAAGGAACCTTAAATGCGTATTACTAAGCGAAAGAAGCCAATCTGAACCGACTACATACTGTAAGATTTCAACCATATAACATTCTGGAAAAGGCAAAACTACAGAGACAGTAAGAAAACAAGAGAGGAGGAACACTTAAAAGGCTGGGATAACAGTATAGTTAAAAATGACAGTGGCCTGAAACACTGTGACCATGTAGGACAGTAAATTATCTAAACATACTCCTCAAATAAGCTCTGCAAGTAATTTGAAAAACTAACTTACTGCCTTGAAAAACAATTGTGATTCAGTCATTACCTACTTCAAAATCCCACTGCTTCCTGATTACAAACATGCCCACATTTTTAATGTGAATACTTTCCCCAGTTTGTCTTTAGCCACTTCTCTACCTTATCTCCACCATCTCTCCTTAAAGTTATCTCCCTCTGGCCACAAGTCTCAGTGTTCTCCAAGCATGCCCACACAGTTGTGGCCCTGTGTATATTTCACTTTGCTTCTGCCTAGGTTACCTCCTACATCTGGTGAACTCTTCCAACAAGAATCAGTTCAAATATCACTTTTGTGTCAAAACTCCAAGGCTTCCTCCATTCAATATATTTCCTCCATCCCTAGATCTCCCATGATTTTACATTCATTGTTGCAGTTATCCTACTGAATTATGACCAAATTGCTTGCACATCTGTTCTGTGCCACCGATCTTTGGTCCTTAAAGGCAAGGCTATTCCTTACTTAACTCTCTATACTCAGTAGCTATGTTCTATACTCAGTAGTTAAGTCTTCAATAAATGTTGAATTAGTAAATTATCTGTTTAGCAAACACAGGGAACAAAATACTTAGGAATCCAAAAGTGAGCCAGGTGTTATATGGATATGTTTTTTAAAATAGGATTTCTTGTACAGTTGAAATTGCAGATGTGGAACACCCGATAAGGAGGGCCAACTACAAGTTATATGCAGATTTTTGACTGAGTAGGTGTTGTGCCCCAAACCCCCGCATTTTTCAAGTGTCAACTCTATTTTATTCCTAATATTCAAACTGAGACTCAAAAATATGCTTTCTGAGGAAAACTGGTTGTTGCTGTACAGCATAATGGTTGATGGGGCTCGTGTTCCTCTATTTTAAAATAATGTTTCATTATAGTGGTACAATACAAGTTTGGGTCTGCCTTAAATGGTTCTGTACATCAGCATGTATTACTACAATTCTAGAGTAGAGGCTGACAAACTACAGACCATGAACCAAGCCTGGCCCAATGCTTGTTTATATAAATAAAGTTTTGTTGGAACACAGGCACCCTTATTCCTTTACACCTGGATGCTTTTGTGCTACAACAGTTGAGTTGGGTTGTGATAGTGACTGTCTGGTCTGTAAAGTTAAAATATTTATTTTTTGACCCTTTACAGAAAATGTTTTCTGACCAAAGGATAGGTTCTGAAATCAGTTTACCGGAGTTTCACTTCTACTCCATCACCTGCTAGACAGGTCATCTGGAGCAAATTATTTGGCTTTTCTATTTCTTAGTTACTCATCTAAAAGTGGGGATAATAATAAAACCTAACTCATAGAGTTACTCTAAAAAATAAATGATAAAATTGTTGCAAAGTATATTATATATAAGTGGTCAAAAGAGTTATCCATTAATAGGGAATGTATTTTATTTTTCTTAGTAGAAAAATGGGCTAGGGTGGTAGGATTAAAAATCACTGTAATACATGTAAATGCTTAGCATAGTGCCTGGTACAAGGTAAGAATTCAGTAAATGTTAGCCTGCTTGTAATATAAATAATTTCTTTGAATGATCACTTATTTATCAATGTAAACTAAGGAACCTTTCTTCGAAGTGTTTATATTTTCAGCTTATATTAGCTGTGATAACATTCATTTATACGCTGAAGAGTGGCATCATATTTGCATAGAAATTTACGAACAATGTAATGGAAATTAACTCTAGGTTATTTTGTTACATCTTTTTACAAGAATGTGACTTATTTTGGTGCCTATTTGGTATGAAGGTCTGACATTCTTTACTGTTTATCCTACACTTGCCTGCTGGGGGAGGAAAAAGCAACAGCTAGAGACAGTGTACTGAAGTCTGGAGAATCTCTGAATGATATAAAATTCTTTTCAATCAAACAACATAACATGGAGTTATGCTTTAGTTGTCCAGACACTCCCTTACTCCAAGCAGCTGAAAGTGACTGACAGCTCAGTCACATCCCAACCCTAAAATTCCTTTAATCTTGAAATTATTAAAGGAAAACTGGGGTGGTAGGAAGGATCTATGTGTCTAATATGCAAAGAGTTTCCTAAAACCAAGGCAAGCCATTCATGGAATCAAGATAAACTTGTCTAATTAAATTTTATAATGGTTTCACACAGGGGAACACTAAAGTTTTGCTCACATTATT
The DNA here is from genome assembly GCF_002837175.3 of Physeter macrocephalus. Classification (NCBI taxonomy): domain Eukaryota; kingdom Metazoa; phylum Chordata; class Mammalia; order Artiodactyla; family Physeteridae; genus Physeter; species Physeter macrocephalus. The sequence continues at coordinate 164,456,229 of NC_041224.1, forward strand.
TTTTCCACCTGGAATGTCCTTTCTATAAATTCCTCATGGCCAAATCTTATTCGTGTTCAAGACCGCCACATCTGGGAAGCATCTCCTGATAAGCCTCTCATTCATCTTCAGAATTCTAAAACTTTCATTTAATCATTTCTGATTTGTTTTTGAATATATAACATATAATATATAAAATGCATATAATGTACTCTATGTCATACACTATAAAGAAGCCTATATGGAAATATATGGATTTATGAGTGTATCTATATCTATCTAAATTTTCCAATAAGTCTACTGAGAGGGAAGACAGAGAAGAGCTTGCCCCCTGATACCAAGAAATTGGTCTTAACCTAGATCCCAACAACGTGGTCTCTGGAATTCCATCATCCCTTCTCCAAACTAATGTCAGGCGGTCAAATCTCCATCAAGTTCTCTCTTCTTGGCCCTAACTCTTTTTGCCCTGCTTCTGCAAATCACAATTGTGTGCCATCTCAGATAATGAACTCAGCTTTTGGTTACTTTCCAACCACATTCAATCCCACTCTGTGTTTGTGAGTTTGTGAATCTTAATGTGGTTTTCTTTTTCTTTGTGGATGAACTTGGGAGAGTCTTGAAGGGAGTACACTTGGCTTCTGCAGTTTTGACATCTCCTTTAGCTCTATCTTCCCCTATTCTCTTCCCCTGAGACTGTTCTTGAGAAATCCATGTTCTTCTCATTCTGTTATTCAGAGCCACTTGCCTTTTTCACTGTTGATACATAAAATTCAAGGTTTCATTTCCAAGGGCTCAGCAAAACAAAGGACCCTTCCGTTGAAAGGATTCAAGCCATCGCCCATCTTAGAAAGCAATCAAGGATACAGAGGCAAATGCTTCCTGGTTGTCACACCATTCCCCATATGACAATCACATAAATACCTTCAGGTTTAAGGGATCAGCATGTCCTTCACCAGAACAAGAACAACTCATCTGAAACTGTAGCTGTCAGTCTCTCAATGTTTGTTGATTGACTTTGACTGACAAAATAAATGACTAAGCTAATAAACTAATTGCAGATTCCTCTAGGTCAAGGAACAGCTGTGTATCTATTATGCTAACACACTGATGGGCTCACATGAGCTACCTTATAAACTTCTGATGTGGTTAAATATAGAACTAAAATTTCGGAGATCATTATTTGCATGACCAGACACATTTTTGCATATTCTGTGAATGTTTATAGATCAAATTAACTGTTAATGGCCCTGCACACTGTGGGATTTCACTGACCTCCTTAGTTATCAGGATTAGTTATCATTTTATTTAGTTCTTTATGTTAAGAAGGATTCAAACAGAATAACAGCCTACTATCCTAAACATTATCAGGTATGTGCCTCTTGCTTTGAATTGTTTGCAATCTATAATAATCCAATCTCAGTTAAGTGTCATATAATAAAATATGATTGTGCTGTTAGTGGTTATATGAATGTTGTCTGAGTTAGAGGAGGGAGATGAATTACTTCATAGGGAAAAAATTAATATGTGAGGCCCAAGTGGATAGAAGACCAAGATAAAATGACCCCAGGTTTAAGTCCTTAGAAAAATGGTATTTCAAAATATGACTCTGGTTTTCTGTTGGATCATTATGCTTAGCTAGAGACATTTTTTTTTTTTTAACTATCTTTAGTTGGGGTTAAAGAAACAAGAATTTATGTGAATCTTTAAATTGTGTATCTATAAAATTAAGGCAAATCATGGACAGAGTGGATTATTAAAATATGCAGCATTATTTACTCTCAGTTTAAGTTGTCAAAAGTACCCTGCTGGTGTGTGGCAGGTCAGGGGCAGAGGTGGGGGAGTGTAGAAGAACTAAGATTGATGCAGTGGTGGTGTCTTACTCTCATCAAGTGCACATGTCATTTCCATATAGAAATACTGGGAGCCAAAGTTAAGCACGTATCAATCATTTCATAGAAAAATGAAATCAGTCAAGCCAATTAGGCTTTTTCTCTCTGCTGTAAAGAAAATCAAAGCTCAGGGGGAAGGAGGAAGGAACCGAGGGCTGAAGTGAGATCACAGTCTGTAAATGACCTTCAGTCTCTCTCTCATGGCCCCTATGAATAGTCCTGACAATCTGTGCCTCTGTTCCAGGCACTGTGCTACAAACTTGTTATTCACTTTCTCCTTTACAGCTCAGCATATCCCTTTGAGATGGGCATTATTAGTATTCTTCCTCTTTATGTGATGAAACTGTGATGTGAGAAGTTATTTGCCCCAAATCATGAGACTAGAAAATAGCTTAGTACGAATTTAAATCTGGGTTTAAAGGATGTTTGAAACATTGCTAGGGTTTGAGTGGTGTATGAGAATGTAAATGAGAGGCTCATTATTCATAGAAGATCCAGAAAACAAAAAGTGACAGTAAAGTGTAGACTATGCCTGAAGGGAGGGAAAAAAGAATCACAATTTTAACGATTGATCATGCTATTAAAGAAAACAGGTTATATATGGATATTATCTCAGTTGATCTCTCAATAATTCTATGAGTCAGTTGTATAATCACAAATTTACTGCTGAGGAAAATAAGGTTGAGAAAAATTAAATAACTATACAAAATCACAAAATTTGTACCCAGATGAGATTCAATCCAGAACTGCAAAACTCAAGACATAATGCATTATGTGAGAGACAGTTATGCTTATCATTAATGACAAAACCACACAGTAGTATAGGCACAGATTCTTCTAAAAGTAATTGAAAGAGTGACTATGCCCAGAATTTATTTTTTATCTGTTGGTTGGGTGTTTGGCATTATAGCAGTTGCTCAGATGATAAGAAGAAAATATTGTTACTGCTCTGAAGGAATGAGTTACTTTTTTTGCACAAATGCAAAAATAGAAAGGCAAATAATTCAAAACCCAGATGAATTTAAAATGTAGGAGAAAAAGAAAAAAAGCACTGGCTAAACATATGGAAGAAGACATTCCAGGTGAGAAAAATTAGTCAAAGCAATTTCCAGAGTGAGACATTGTGTAAGAAGATTGTGAAATACACTGCTATTACCCCAAAGAAAGGACTGTAATGGGCATTTGGTGAATCTTAGTTTAAGTATAAATTCCCAGAAAAGAAAAAGAAAGAAACAATAAGCAATTATAGAGGCTCTTAAATGACATGCCCAGGAGTTTATAATTTATCTGCTAGGCAATGTATAGGTGCAGTATAAGATATTTACGATTCTTTAAAATACCTATTAAGACCTTGGGAGCACAAAGTTCCTGCAGCTTTCCTTGTAAATTCTGTTCAGATTGGCCCAGGGAATAACACAGGTGCTTGAATTAAAAATGAACTTAAAGATCATAAGTAAAAGATAATGATTAATAGGCTGTAGAGCCTTCTGGGGGAGATATCAAGTGGACCTCTTCAGGTTTGGTGCTAATGATCTGTAAGAAGGTGCAGACAGCATGCTAATGAAATTTTTTGGTAACATTAAGTTGGGAGAGGCTGGAACATAATTCAGATTAGAAAAATATCTACTGTGGGAATGACTATGAGGAAGTTAGGAACATGAAGGAAATAATAAAATGGCAACCAATGATACTAAATTCTAAGCAGTATATCATATGATACATTTTTAAAATAACAAAAGTAGAGGACCTCACTGAAAGAATAACAAACTACCTTGGAAGCTAAGAGTGTAAGATAGATTGTCCATGTGACACATGGGCATGGCCGTTTCTATATGACCAAGGCAGGGTATTGAGACTATTGTTCTTAAAAGAGAAATATCTTTTCAGTGCATGAAGACCTATTATTTGTGTTAGAAACTACTGAAAGCAATGATAAGGCCAATGGAATAGGGGGCATCAAACTTATCTTTTAGGGTGTTTCTTACCGTACAAGTGTATTCATAAATTCATTCCAGGCAGGTAAGATGAGAGCACCAGTTTTCCGAACAATTTTTTGTGCTCAGAGAGAATTATGGTCTACCTGAAGAGTAAAGCATCATAAACATAACTGAGATTCCGTATTATGATAAATTGAAGCCTAAAAATAGAGAACAATGACTAGGCTCATTTATACAGGTAAAGGAAGTAAAATGGTCTACTTCTCCAAAAGTCCTTAAGAACAAAAATTATATCATGTTGAATTCCAACTGGAAAGGCTTTCTTTTTTAACTAGACTTTGTTCTGACATTTCTTCCAACACACATAACTACAGTGACAAGCATTATTAAGCAACTCCTTTTTCACATACAAGGAAATATTATTAACAACAGCCTTGTTTAGAAATCTTGAGTTAGTATAGCACTGTAATTTAGAATAAAGATTCTGAAGACAAATCTGGAAAAAAACACAAAACCTTGGCTCAACAATTATTTAGTTATGTGATTTGGGACATGTAATTGAACATTTGTTGCTCAATGTTCTTATCTGTGCACTAATATAACTACCTCAAAGACTCAAAAACTTTGGGGATTAAATAAGAAAATGCATATAAAACATTTAGCATAATTTCTCAAATAATGTAGATTCTATGTAATATTTATCAAAACTGTATTTACTAAGCATAAAATCATCAAACATTATGATTGGAAGAGATTTTAGTGATTATAAGTCTAACCACCCCAATTTATAGATGATCTCAGAATGAAACCACTCCCTTAAGATTACAGAGGTAGTTATATAAAGAATGAGAGCAGGATTCAGGTATTATAATTTCTTATCCAGGAAGATCATACAACAGCTTTACTATGATACATGCCCCAGTGATTTATATAGGTAGTATTGAAAGTTACAAAGTGCATGAATTTCATTTTCTTCCATGGACTCCACTGGTATTTTCTTCTGTCCCATAACCCAGAAATAAACAACTCAATAGCACAGCGGAGTGTCCTATTAAAACCTCAATTAAGGCATTAGCTTAGGGACAACACTGTCCTCCACAATGCAGTATATACGTTGAACCAGTAGCCAGGAATTGTACTCAGTCCCCATAGCTAGACCACTCAGCTCTAGGAAGCAAAAGGAGGAAATAAGATAAACCTCTTAACACCATGACTCCCAGAGGTTTGCTGTAGAACATGTGTTTTCCTTCTCCACATTGGGTTCAGCTGAATGAGATGAATGCATTTCCATGAGATGCTTTCACCATATTTGAAGTATTTCACCAAGTTCATAAGTGTTCCACTGAACTTGACAGTAAAACTATACCTAAGCATTTGAGCTCCTTTTTGTCCTGCAAGCAAAGAAAGGTCTTTTTATGCTGGTAAGAGTAATAAATCCTGATTACCAGAACAGATATTGTTTATGCTGTATGTGGAGCCAAGAATGACTGTGTATATAAACCCAGATAACCCATGGGATGTCTTTTTCTGTTCCCAGTTACAATGGCAAATGGGCAATTATATGGTACTTAATCCAAAAGAGACAAGACAACTAAGGGTTCAGACTCCTTGAGTTTGGAGATCTGAATCAATCTCTCAGGCAAGCAACTCATATTCAGTGAAGCACGGATGTAAGGTGAAGGAAATCTAGAAAGGAAAGGGAGATATGTGATGAAGAATATCAATCATGGGGAAGTTGCTTCTACCCTAAGGCTTTTGCATTAGTATTTGTAGAGACCGTGACCTTGAGGGGGTTTTTAATGCAAAATGAAGTTAGGGAGGACACCAAAAAGATAGAAGTTGTAAAAGAAAAGGCTTCCAACCCCAACAGCCTCTTTTTTTTTTTTTTTTTTTTGTGGTATGCGGGCCTCACACTGTTGTGGCCTCTCCCGCTGCGGAGCACAGGCTCCGGACGCGCAGGCTCAGCGGCCATGGCTCACGGGCCCAGCCGCTCCGCGGCATGTGGGATCCTCCCAGACCGGGGCGCGAACCCGGTTCCCCTGCATCGGCAGGCGGACGCGCAACCACTGCGCCACCAGGGAAGGCCTACCCAACAGCCTCTTTTGACTCAATAATAGGACTTCTGTGGAAACACACTTAACCGTCATGCATACAATTTCAGAAGCCAGAATCCCAGGAGGGTAACATCCCAGGGCCAAAAGTGAATGGCAGCCAGTGGATACACGTTTAATCTTTCCTCCCTCAAGACCAGACCATCCTTAGATGTATTTCAGGACACCCCTCAGATTAAGGGACTTGCGATCCTTAGAGATGGTCAATTCAGTAACGTATTGAATCTCTCCCTATTCCTCTCTCCTTGTGTTCACTCTTGCTTCCTGATCACACTCCTCATTATTACTTGCATTTAAGGCATTGATCCAACTTTATTTGTTGGAGATCCTAGGCTAAGATAATTTCTAACAACAAACTCCATATATGACTCAAATCTCCTCCTTCCTCAATCTTCTTTATCTTAGTAAGTAGCAATTCCAGTATTACTCGTGTATAGGCCAAAAATCTTTGGAGTCATCCTTGTCTTCTCTTTGTCATAGCTCACATCCAATCTGACATCAGATCTTGTTGTCACTACCTTAGAAATATATTCAGAATATAATCATTACTATGATCCTGGTCTGAGAAACAATTATGTTTTATTGGCTTAATTAATCTCCCCATTTTTATCCTTACCTCCAATAGTCTTCTTCCAACACAGTAACCATAGGGATAATTTTACAGTTCTAGTCAGTTTTTTCACTCCTCTCTTCAGAACCCTCCAAGGTCTTCCCATGTCACTCTGAGTAAAAGCAAAACTCCTGCCGGTGGCTCACATTTATAACTTTGGCCTCCTTTTCTACTGATGTACCCTAGATCACTCCACGTCAGCCACACTGGCCACCTTTTTTTTTTTTTTTTTTTGAGGGGGCTACTCTTCGTTGCGGTGCACGGACTTCCCATTGCAGTGGCCTCTCGCTGCGGAGCATGGGCTCCAGGTGCGCAGGCTTTTTTTTAGTGGTTGCAGCACACGGGCTCAGCAGCTGTGGCTCGTGGACTCCAGAGTGCAGGCTCAGTAGTTGTGGCGCACGGGCTTAGTTGCTCCATGGCATGTGGGATCCTCCCGGACCAGGGCCCAAACCCGTGTCCCCTGCATTGGCAGGCGGACTCCCAACCACTGCGCCACCAGGGAAGCCCCTGGCCACCTCATTTTGATTTGAACCATCCAAACACACACCTACCTCAGGACTTTTTCTATGTCCTCTGTGTGGAAATACAGACAGCCTGTCTGTCTTCCCCCAGACAGCCACATGCCTTATTCCTCTAGTCAAGTTTTCACATATATACTTCTTATTTGTCACTGAGATTCCTTCCCATTACTATGGCATTCCCTATCTTTGTGCCTGCTTTATCTTCTCCAAAATATTTATTACTATCTAAGGCAGATTGTTTATAAAAAGTGGCCATAAAAATCTATACCATCCTTGTATGCATGTCAAGTTTTCATCGGTTCTTGATATATTTCTCATCAAAAGAGGGAGTTTATTTCTCCATTCCTTGAATCTGGGCTAGCCTTATGATTTGCTTTAACCAAAAGAATGTAACAGAGGTGATCTTGTGGGAACTCCAAACCTAGGCCTCAAAGGGCTTCACAGCTTTAGCTTTCCTCTTCTAGAACGTTGCCCTGGGCTCACCATGTGAAGAAGCCCACTTTAGCCTACTGGAGGATGAGAAGTCTTATGAAGCACAGGCAAGCTTTGCAAAATAAGGCCCCTAGATCAGGTAACAACAGCCGGCACCAAATGCAAGTTGTGTGACTGAAGCCATCTTAGACCATAAAGCCCCAGTTGAGCCACTAGATGATTGCAGCTACATGATTGACCTCAGGGAAGAACAGCAGAACCATCCAGCTGAGTCCACCCAAATTTGTAACCCACTGAATCATAAGCAAATACATGGCTGTAATTTGAAGCAGCTAAGTCTGCAGTGATCTGTCACACACAAAAATAATGATATCATCTAATCACTATCTAAGTGACTGTATCTTTTGTATTTAAAAATTATTATCTTTCTCTCTCCTCTAAATAGAATGTAAGTGTCATGAGGACAGGAATTTTTTAATCTAATTTTTATTTATTTGTTTAACTGCTATATTCTCAGAACCTAGAATAGTTCCTGGTAAATAGTACATGTGATAATTAATTAAATCAATGAATGCCTCTTGGTAAGTACACAACTTAATGGTGAGAGCAGAAATATCTAGATACACTAGGAAGTATTTCATAATCTGGGAATGTTGCTTCTTTGATGAACAGTGGTTAGGAACAGAACAGATGGCCTCTTTAGTCTCACAAATCAATGACATAGAGAGGAGTTTAGGGAATTTCTGTTGTACATACAGTTTTCATTTACTCAAAATTTCCAGTGCTAAAATATCCACTTAAATAATTTTAGAATTTTTAATCCAGACGCATCTGGGATGTAGCTTGTAGGATGATACCAAGCTTTTCCCATATTGTCTGTACAGCTATTAAGTGAGTTTTGATTAAATTAATCATCCAAGAAACTATGTCATCTTTAGTCTGTCACTGAGGTGGAACATTTTGTTTCAGTGCACAAATCCATAACCATTTGGATCAAAAAGAATGGAAACACATTCACCAGTTACATTCCCATTGATTAGAGATAGAGACTCCAGCTGGGTAAATAAAGTCATTGATCTTAGACTTCTAACCAGGCATTTAGGCTCTGTCAGACCCTGGAGAAGATCTAGAAATTTGGTCAGTTTTCTAGGAATTTCCAAATTTGTTTCTTACACCTAGATTGATAAAGTATGTGATGCTTGCAAAATTATTCAGATCTTAATAGGTTTGGCCTTGTGAGTTCATATCTGTTTACCTCAAGTACATAAAGTAATATTTTATTGACTCCTACCTGCACTCAAATATTCAGATAAATATGTTTAATCAGTCACGTTCAGTTCACAGACAATACATTAGAGCTAGAACCCAAGTCATTGAAAGGACAATGGTGATGTCATAATACCAACCTTGGAGCATGCATATTTCTATTAGTATCTTGTTATTTTCATCATCCTAATTCCTGTTATATTTAGCACTGAGATTACATGTTGAAACTCTATTCCCTGTAGAACATAATTTCTCTTTCCTTTTTCATTTTATAGAAGCTTATAGCTGAGCCTGAGTTTCAGGCCATTTAAATTATTACTTTATTTCTCTAGATAGATTTTTGTGAAATCATATACTTGCGATTAGTACCAAAGAGCAATTTTCCCTCAGAAAGAACGTTTCCCCAGGCTCAGAAATGTGTATGCAATATTTGTATTATGGAATCCACAAATAAGAAAAGGAAATATTCAATCTGGTAAATTGTATATGTTTCTGGGAAGGGACAAAATATACACAGGAACAATGAGCTGATACTTAAAATGTCCAGCCATAGACTAAATTTTTATGGAAAAATCAGCAATAGAAAGTCAAATTATCAATAATCACCCAAGGGAAATAGTGAAAGTCTCATCAGGCAAATCTTAAAAAGCTAATGAAGACTTGAAAAAATTCCATTTTGACAGAAAGGTACATTATAACAGAGCATCGCTGTTTTTTCCTTTTCTTATACTTTTGATCCCTACGAAAAGCAGAGAAGGAAGAGATAGGAATTCAGTATTTAGGCAAAATAATAATCATAATGATTTCTACATAGTCCTTTATAAAGACAGAGCAACTTTAAGAATTTTTGTCTGTTTACATTTAGGAATAAATTAATCACCTAGAGCTTGGACAGAAGTCCATCTTTGTTATCATTAATGGCACACTCCTGACATGTAGCAACATAACATGCTAGGAATATAAGAGATGCAGCTTTTATATTAGTGGTAGAAACAGGTGGAGAAGCAGAAGACCTTGGCTTGGTTGTATATTCCTTTGGTCTCATACTGCGTCTACCCTCTTGTATAAATAGCCATTTGTATTTCACATAAAGCTACCAGCTGAGTGATCAATAAATGCAACTCCATTATCTTGGCAAAGTATCCCTTGAATCAGGACTCCGCACAGAGGCATAATCCCTAGGACAGTTCAATAATAAGTGATATCAAAGCCAGTTGTAAGTGTCAGTTATACTACCCTCCCCTGGTAGACCCATTTGGATGGTTAAATTTAAATCAAAGGGAAAATTAAGCTCTGTTTCTAACTACATTGAGTAAAACGTATATGTGTATCAGAAATATGCTTGCATATTTGCATGTGCTGGTATAATCATGTGTATATAAACAGCCTCAGGCATCTATTGATTTCAAATAATTAACTGGTAGCATTAACTACAGTTTTTATATGAATATGTCTATAAACAAAGCTTTCTTCGGTCAAGACCAAGTCCATTTAAAATGGAAAACTTACTTTTCCTGATCAGGGAGGTTTCTTCTCTGCTGGGCATTTAAAAGACTTCAAAAATGAAGTGAGTGGCATGGACATATATACACCACCAAATGTAAAATAGATAGCTAGTGGGAAGTAGCTGCATAGCACAGGGAGATCAGCTCGGTGCTTTGTGACCACCTAGAGGCATGGGATAGGGAGGGTGGGAGGGAGATGCAAGAGGGAGGAGATATGGGGATATATGTATATGTATAGCTGATTCACTTTGTTATACAGCAGAAACTAACACACCATTGTAAAGCAATTATACTCCAATAAAGATGTTAAAAAATTAAAAAAAAATAAGTCCCTCATTTTTCAAATCAAAAAAAAAATTGACCCCTCTATTATGAAACAGAACTGCGTATTGGGCAAACTCATTATTCTAGTGCTTAAAGTGATGGTACTGAAAATGTTAAAATAAATTAAATTCACAGTAAAAAGAAACCCTGCCAAAGGGTAGATTTTAGTGAATACGGCAGTTGATTGATATAGATAGCAATAATAATGTCCAGTACGCACTAAGGATGTATAAAATGCCAGGCACTGTGCTCAGAGCTTTACAGATATCATCTGGTTTTGTCTCACAAGAATCTTACACAGTGAGTAGTATTGTTATTATGCCCATTTTACAGGTCAATCCACAGGGGTAGGAACCATTCTTAAGACCATACAGCAGTCAGTACTGGAACTATACTCTGAATCTTAGCTTTGCAGTTTACAAAACTAGCCCAAGATTTCTGGCGCTGTTCCTTTCATTCATTATTTTACTCATTTAACCAATATTTATTGAGTACTTACTCATTCAGGGTTGAGCACTTACGGACCTAGGCTGAGGACCTGGAACCTGTCTACAAGCCCAGACAAGGATAAGGATAGTAAACTGTTCCTATCTCAAGTACCAACGCTGATAAATTGGCGATGATGGCCTGAAAAATTGTGTTAAGAATCCCACAGTTCAAGTTAGGTCAGCAAGGAACAATGGAGTAGATAGAGGGAGCAACATCTATGATGTGTGAGGTGATGAGGGAACAGCAACAGGGGTCTCCAGTATTTGACTTCCCTGAACTAGGGGGTAACGAAAAAATGGAGGAAACTCTCAGAAGTCAGTGGTCAAGTGGAGTTGAATAAACAGAAACGTGAATACTTCAAGATTGATATTAAAGCAATGTGGAGGGCCATTAAGAGCAAGAGCTACAGAACCTAGTGTGCAAAGCCAAGACAAGGGTAAGCAAAGGCAAGGCAAATAATGAAGCAGACACTAGATAGAAAGGTGCGACACAGAAGTACACAGCTATTCAAGACGATGGTCAATTCAAACGCAGGCAGAAAAATGGAAAGCCAAGTATTCCAGAGAGACAATAAGAAAGTTCTTCCTCATAAGAAAGAATGTGGATAACTGAGATAGTGTACCTGCCGCAGACACCAGAGGCAACAGCTATCCTTCCATGATTTGTCTGGGCTACGAGGTCACAAGGTACCCTGGGCAGAGGTGGAAAAAATGAGGAGAGCTGGAGCTAGGCTTTGTCAGGCCCTCTTAATGTCCGCAAGTAGCGTGACTAAAAAGTCGACTCTAGCCCAGCGGTGGCCAACTTTACTCGCTCCAGACCTCCTTTTTGACCAAACAACATCCTGTTTTTTGCATCTGCTTTGGTGATGCACTGCTCCTCTCTCCTAGGTAGATATCAGAGTTGACAGCTGGTAATCCCACTCCAGAAGGAACAAATCCTGCCAGGGCTGGCAATGAGCAGGTGCATTTCCACACACCTGGATCAAACCAAAGTCTCCCGAGAATACAATTTGTGCAAACAGCCCTTATTCCACTTGGCAACTGGAGGACTTAGCACCAATTGTAGCACCTAGAGCCTACAGTTTAAGACAAGTGTCCTGGAAGACAGATAAGCACACACTTCTGAGAGGCGTGCAGTAATTAGCTCCCAGCAGCACAAAATATTCAACTCCAGATGATGAATTTTAATTTTATTTCAAAAACCTTTTCAAGGGGAAGGTGTCAGAGCTTAACACTTGCTACTAGATTTAACAAAAATGGCTACCTGTGAATTAGAACCAGCTTTCCAATCATTTGTGATCTAATATATAAAAAGGAATTATGTGGCTCAAGATGAAATGAAATCTATAATCCTCTGTACATTGCTGAAATATTAAATCACGTTAAAGGGGTGAGTGGTGAAGGGGAACACTTTGTTGATTTACACATAAATAACAAGTGTGTCTCTCAACCAGATCTCAACTTAGCTGGCAAAGCATTTGGCTTATGGGAAAAAAAACAAAAACAAAAACGTGGACTTCTAAAAGTTTAAAGGTGAAGTTTAGGATCTAGAAGACAAAGTCTAATTATGTTCCTGGACAGAAGGACTAAGATGATCAGCCTGGCAGAGAGGGAAGGGTGGTGGGAGGAAAGGGGAGAGCACCAGGGTGCCCTCACTTCTTGGCAAGTGTGTCGTTGTACCATCACAGAACCCAGGAAACTGAGCAAAGCCTAGCATTTATTCTGGGGAAGGCATCCAGCAGAATGGGACAGCTGATTTTGCATCTCAGTGCAGTGCATTCTAAGACAGCTTTATTATTCATTGGGGCCACCAGGCTAGGCACACTGAGTGACACCAAGACCATCTGGATAGAAAACCCCTGGGGGTCTTTGTGGTTTGGATTGTCTAACCCAGTGTCTTTGAGAGCTTACCATAGCCTTGGGCACTCTTATGGGTTGAATTGTGTCCCCCCAAAACATGTTGAAGTTCTGACTCTGCAGCACCTGTGCATGAAACTTTATTTGGAAATAGAGTCTTTGCAGATACAGTCAAGTTACGGTGAAGTCATAATGAATTAGAGTGGGCGCTTAATCCTGTATGCCCAATGGTCTTGTAAGAAGAGGGAAATATGGAAACATACAGAGACACACAAGGGGAGAATGTCCCATGACAACTAGAAGCAGAGATTGATGTGCTTACCACTGCAAGGCAAGAAACACCTGAGGCTTCCAGCAGCTGGAAAACACAAGGAAAGATCCTTCTTTACAGTTTCAGAAGGACCATGATGGCCCTGTTGACAACTTGACTTCAGACTTCCAGCCTCCAGATATCTCCAGATGTGAGATAATACATTTTTGTTGTTTTCAGCCATCCAGTTTGTGGTACTGTTACAGCAGTCCTAGGAAACTGATACAGTTTTCTTTATTCTAACAGAATATACTGAGAACCCTGAAATATTAGACTGGTAGATACAAAGTTGACCTGGTCAAAGCTGGGATAAAAGTAACAATTCACACCTGAAAGTTCCTAGTCTTCTACCCAGTGTGAAAACTAGGTCCCCTCTGAGGAATGTTTAAATCTCTCAAGGGCGTGAATTAACACATGCTAAGTCTTTTTTTTTTTAATTAAAAAAATATTTTAAATTATCTCATGAGTGTTTATCTAAATGACTTTCCATAAACTGAACATACCCATGTCATGAGCACTCAGATTGAGCATCAAAACATCACTGGTGTCCCAGAATCCCCTCATGTTTCCTTCCACATCCCAAACGGCATTCCCTCTCTTGACTGCTTACTAGCGTGTCCTTTTGATTTTTGAAATAATGTGAGTCTCTTAAAACACTTCTGGAGGGAAGGTTGTCTCTTTTTAAAAAATTCAACTGACTCTGTGCCAACTTTCTTAAGTATCCAATAACCTTTGTGTTTCTCATAATATTTAGAACTGTTGATATTAGCTAGTTTATAGCAATATCAAATTCACATGTAAATTTAATCAAAAATATAAAAAGTCCACATAAGAAACTTTAAATAATTATCTCATGCAATTATATCCTTTTATCTTTCTTTTTAAATTCTTTAAGCCTATAATAGTGCATGCCTGTATTTCAAAGAACTTGCTATCTGGCTGTCTTGTTTAGTCAGGGAATATTTCAAAACACTTTTTAGCTCCCAACTTGATATTTTTAGAATACTTTGCATATGAGGAAGTTATATGTAAATTAGAGGGAATGAATCTAATTAACTAATTTTCATTTATTTATACGTACTCTCCCATCTAGATGAAAGCTGAATATGTATAAACAAAGTAATATTATTATTATTGTATCTCCATCTTTTCACAAAATTGATGCGGTGACTTCTGAAACCATCCAGCACTTGAAGAGTGTTCATTTTTGTGTCAAGTATTGCTCTAAGTGTTTTTACATATTCTTAAATTACTTAACCTCATAACAACACAATGAGATAGGATGGTTATTATTCATAGTCTACCACTGAGGATATAGGTCACAGAGAGTTTGAGTTGAATTCCCCAAGGTCACAGATGAATGGAGCTCAGATTCACACCCAGGCTCACTAGCAGTTGGAGTCCATAATCATCTTGTTATACAAGCTTTTAACAGAGAGGTATTCAATACAATGATAATGTTACAAAAACAAAAATAAGGACAAGGAAAAATATAAAAAATTCAGCCATAAAAGTCCATATATTTCTGAAGTTGAATTCAAAAATATGTTTCTTTGAGCCTCTTCAGAGTAAACACACAAACCAAGCAAGCCAAAACCACTCAGCTGCAAAGATCTCACAGAAAGATCTCACCATTTTATTTCTTTAAATTGTAAAGAATAGCAGCTTTTCAAAACATTTTCCAAATATTGAATTTGAGAATTAATTCTTCAAATTATAAATGCATTTATGCTTTGACCCAACAATCCTACTCCAGGGGATCTATCTAGCCGGTAGACCTGCTGCACACATACAGAAATGATTCACATGAAAGGCTAATCACAGAAGTATTGGATTTAATAGCAAGGGGCTGGAAACAACTCAAAAGGCTGTTACTAGGGACTAGTTACATAGAGACTATGCATTCCATATGTGACACCAGAAGGGCTCCATACATATCTTTAAATAAAATGAATATATAAATACCCACATCATAATATGTAGCATTATACACTTTGTAAAATAAATTGAGAAACTAAGTATATCTGCTTGTACATACATGAAGACACACCAGAAGGATTCATAAAAATCAACAAAAGGCAAAAGTCTTCTTTCTCTACCATGACACATTTGCAAATCTCATTGGTTCTGCTTTCAGAGAAGAAGCGCAAATCTGACTGCTTCTAACAATCTCCTACTATCACTGCTCTGGCCCAAACCACCATTATATCATGCCTGGACAATTATAATAGCCGCCACCTTTGAACCTTCAAACCATTTCAACATGACAGCCAGAGTGACTTTTCAAAAGATCTGTCACTCCTCTGCTTGAAATCCTCCCATCTCAGAGTAAAAATCAACCCATATTATGACTTACAAAGCTTTATATAATGTTACAGTTTCTACACTTAGTCACTACTAATCTTCCCTTAGTTCACTTAGGGGTCCCCATTGCTCTGACTGGAATTAGAAGTATACTCATTAGGTAACAAAAAATGTGAAAATAATGAAATTTTTTCTCTACGATGAAAATATTCAGTTGCCTATTATTAGATGCTCCTATGTTTTAATGTACATGCATGAATCATATCCACAAACACACATGTACACATATACACATATAAAAAGCAATATGTAAACATAAATCATTGTAACGTTTAGCACAAAGTGGCGTTAGGTTTTGTTTTTAGGGCTGCATGAAAGGCTCTTTGAACACGGAAGAGACTAAAAAACCTGAAAACAATCTTGAGAATAATATCCAAAGGCTGAGTAGAGAGGAATTCAGGAAATCATTTACAATAACATAACAGGTTGGTTCAAAGTAAAAGAAATATTGCTGACTATTTTAATACTTTAATCTTTCTCTCAACCTCTTTCTTTCTCATTAGAAAAGCTATTGTTGAATGTTACCAATTAATTGTTTAGATCTTCTTTTTTTCTTTCAACTGTTTTAATAGATCCCCATATGCTCCAATCTGCCTAAAACTGCATGGTGATATTGAGGTATAATTTCTCACTTTATATTTTCTTGTGTGCGGAAATGATGTTGAAACCAAAATTTTCCCTTATGAAATAACCATTTTAAATTTTGAATTTTTATTTTGGGAAACAAAATAACTTACATTACTGAAAAAAAACAACCTGAAAGGAATAACTCCACTGGGTTAACTTAAGTGACTTAAAATAAATCTTTTAATTGTCTATGCTAAAAATAAACAAATGAACAACAACCACAAAATGGCAGAAAATGCTTGCTATAGACATTGTTTGAACTTCTGACTATTATGAATTTATTTACGAGTACAAGCCATCTAGATAATAAAATTCAGTCTGAGGTGTGTTTTAGTTCAGTATAGTTTAATAGCAATAAAACTTAAAGATTTATCGTAAAATAGTAATAGAACCAGGCCTACATAAGGCTGGGATTGAAATGTGGTTCTGGACCAAGGCAGCCCAATGATCCTCCTGGTAGCAGTTGACAGACTTTCACTCTAACAGTCCATTGTTAATATGCCTCAGAGACCCCTATTCTGTTTCTCTCTGATCTTTAGGCCTCCAAGTTCAAACTGTCTTAGCTCATCTTTTTAAGTAGAGTCTCACATGCTGTGGGTTTTTGCCCAGTATTGATTCTTCATGATCTAACCAGCTACTGCCAGGGAACCAAGATGACATGAACCATTGCCCAAACTGCGGTGTGAGCAAATTTTCTGACAAAGGAGCCTAGATGAGATAAATTCCCAAACACTTATTTAACGCACTGCAACCCAATATGTCTAATACATGTTTCCCACTGACTGGAGAGTGCCATGCAGATAGGTGATTAGAAAGCAAAATAAATCCAGGTGTGCTAGGCAAATATGCCCACATTCTTGGGACATCTATCCAAAGCTGTTAATGCCCAGCATATTCCAATGCTGTGGGCACAGCTACAATGTTATCACTCCTTCCACAATACAAAAGAATAGCCATGTTCAGTTTCTGAATCCATAGACAATGCCACAGTTCCTAAAGTCATTGTCAGTCACTGAGTTTTTCCCTGTAGTTGTCATCCTCTAGTTCGGAGGTTGGCAAACTCCAACCAGTAGGCCAAATCCATCCCACTGTCTATTTCTGTGAACAAAGTTTTATTAGAAAATAGCCATGCTTTTTTGCTCACGTATCATCCATGGCTGCTTTCAAAATATATTGGCAGAGTTGAGACCTCATCACCCACAAATCTAAAATATTTATTATCTGGCTCTTTATAGAAACAGTATGCTGACCACTGCTCTAGTTCATTCATTCAACAAATGTTTAATGAGTACCTACTGTAAGTTAAGCATTGGCTTAGATGCCAGAGATTTAAAAGTGAGCTAAACAAAGCCCTTGATGATTTACAGCTTATATTTTGGGGTGGGCTGGTGAACAAACAGTTTCTAAAAATTGTGTCTTATGAAGAAGCTTTGAGTGCTGTAGATAAAAAGTGAGACATGAAAAAACAGTTGGGCATGCTTGGTGGCTGGGGTTATAGTTGTTGCCCTTTACCATATGTAAGGCTAATCATGAAAACTCTTCCTGTAAGGTGATACTTGAGTAAAGGTCTTAAAGAAATAAGGAAGAGATTGTTTGGGTATCTGAAGGAAGTGTCTCTCAGGAGGGGTAATAATAAATTCTCTACCAATACAGCCCCAAAATACATAAAACAAAACTGAGAGCATTTAAGAAAGTAACAGGGAATTTAAAACAATAATTAGATATCTAAATAACCCACTTTCAAAAATGTGTAGAAATACATGGAAGATCATAAAGGAAATAGAAGACTTGAACGCACTATTAGACATAAACCACTCCTCCCAACAGCAGCAGAATACACATTCTTCCCAAGTACATGTGGAACATTCTCTAGGATAGACCATATGCCAGGCCATAATACAGGTCTCAGTGAATTTAAAAGCACTGAAGTCATACAAAGTATATTCTCAACCACACTGGAATTAAAATAGAAATCAACAACAGAAGGATATTTGTAGAATTCATGAATATGTGGAAATAAAACAACACATTGCTAAATAACCAATGGGTCAAAGGATAAATTAAAAGAGAAATTAGAAACTATTTTGAGATGAATGAAAACATACAACATAACAAAACTTATGGGATTGCAGCTATAGGAGTGTTTAGATGGAAATTTAATGCTGTAAGCTCCTATGTTTAAAAAGAATAAAGATCGGGGCTTCCCTGGTGGCGCAGATGGTTGCGCGTCCGCCTGCCGATGCAGGGGAACCGGGTTCGCGCCCCGGTCTGGGAGGATCCCGCATGCCGCGGAGCGCCTGGGCCCGTGAGCCATGGCTGCTGGGCCTGCGCGTCCGGAGCCTGTGCTCCGCAACGGGAGAGGCCGCAGCAGAGGGAGGCCCGCATACCACAAAAAAAAAAAAAATAATAAAGATCTCAAATCAATAACCTAACTATTAAACAGAGAAGAAGAAGAGCAAGTTAAATGCAAAGCAAGCAGAAAAACAGAGACTAGAAAGACAACAGAGAACCAAAGTTTGGTTCTTTGGAAATATCAAGAAAATTGACAAAAGTTTAGCTAGCCTGAATAAGAAACCAAAGAAGGAAGACTCAAATTACTAAATAAAGAATGAAAGAGGGGCCATCACCGACCTCACAGAAATAAAATGCCAACAAATTAGATAATTTAGTTCAAACAGTAAATTCAACTATTCCTAGAAAGACACAGATTACCAAATCTTACTCAAGAAGAAGTAGAAAATCTGACTAAACCAATAGCAAGTAAAGAGTTTAAATTAGTAATTAAAAACATCTCACATAGAAGAACCCTGGCCAGATGGCTTCACTGACGAAGTCCACTAAATGTTCAAAGAATAATTAATACCAATCTTCCACAAGAAGAGGAAGGAACAAGTTTCCAACTCATCTTGTGAGACCAGTATTACCCTAATACCCAAACCAGGCAAATATCAAAAGAAAAGTAAACTACAGACCAATATCTCTTATATAAAGGGGTATCTCAATATCTCTTAATAGAGACATAGAACTCCTTGACAAAACTAGCAAAAAAATACAGTAACATACAGGAAGATTTATATATCAGGACCAAGTGAGATTTACCACAGGAATACGGGTTGGTTTAATGTTCAAGGTGAAGAATGAAGTACTTACTCCTGCCCCAGCTGTAAAAGAAACTTACCTCTAAAAGTGTAAAAACGGTGGAATCCAAAAAATTAAATCAAATATATAGCTGCACTCCAAATTAATGGTGATATATTCATATTCTTAAAAAAAAACTATATCAGAAACATCATCTGTAATTGGAGTCACTACCTTGGATCAAGTAATCCAAGGTCATTCTTAAGCATCCAACAGTCTTTTTGCACTATCAAGATTGGGAAACAGGTCTATCATGGTGCTGCTAATACCATACCTTCACTTCTTTCAAGAATATCTTTCACCTAAATGAGGTAGGGTAGAGGTAAATAGGCTTCCAAGTTTGATACTTGACCCTTTACCCGTAAGAATAAATATCAGAATTTGTGATATTTGGAAACTGGAGAAATAATCAACATCAGATGAACTTGGGCAATCAGAGCTTCATTTGTAAACTGTAGCTGACCTCAGTCATATTACAGTTGTGTCCTGGATATAGGGATTACATGGTCTAGGGTGTTGGTAGTTGGTTTATTTCTCTTCCTTCAAAGAATAAATACCAAGATAAAAAGTCACAAGTCATACCAGAAGAGGCTACAAGAAAGTTTCTTGTGGTGCTCTTGGAAGATTGGAGGCCATTCCTTTTTACAATCACTTCCAGGACTCCTTTTATTCAAGAATCCAGGGATAATAAAATAACTCTTGTCTAGAAACTATCAGATCCAATGACTAACAAGCTGGTTTGAATCAGAAGACCTTTTTCCAAACCTTGAAACTTTTACAATTAACAAAAGAAAAAAGAAATAAGAAAAAACTCTCAAAACTCATATCCTTAAGTGTACTAAGTGTGCATTCCTACTTAGTTTATTTTTTTACCCTTGATGAAACTGTAGTCCAGATGGAAGTACCAGAGATCTCCGCATGCCTGGTCATTCCCTAAACCAGACTACTGGTCGTTCCTCTGCTGATGGCAAATGATCACATCCACTTTGCATGTGCTACTTAACTGTCCTTGTTGGATCAAGACACTTTTGATTCCTCTCAAACCTAAGTTGCATTAAGTTTCCATCTTCCCCATCAAGATTCCTAGCTGAGAAAGAATTGTCTGGAGTGTCAATTCCAGTGTGGCAGAGGCTCCTCTGATAATTGCTTATAACAATGGAAGAGAAGAGAAAATACTGTAACATAATTCAGAGGTCAGTGGACAACACACAGAGAAAAGACCAGCCTAACATTCATAGCTCCTGGGGTTTTTGAATTCCTTCATTTAAATTGTGATAATGTGTGCTGGTCTTTTGATGTCAGCTATCATAGGCCAGCCTTGGATGCAAATTTCTATCAATTGACTCAGCAAACTCTTTCATGCACAGCTGGCTGACTACACGGAAGGCAGAATCACTGGCACAAGACACCACTAAAATTAATTTGGCTGCATGTAAAATGATGGTCTGTTTTGGCAGCATCTGTCAAAATGTAAAAAAGATACGATCTCTTTTGCCAAGAAGTTCCACTTCAAAGGATTCATTCTTCAGATATTCTGGTATAAGATCCCAAAGATGTATATCAACTGTATTCACTGAAGCCTTTTTTGTTGATAGCAAAAATCTGGAGACAAAAGTTGATCAATAGGGAATAGGTTTAATAAATCACCAGATTTGCAAGCAATCTTTATAAAAGATGAAACAAATCTGTACATACTGCCTTAGCAGGTGCTTATGATAATATTTTTACTGGAAAAAAATAAAGTTAAAAACCATATGAGCAATATGTTTAAAATTTCATCATTAATGTTACATATTTTTGTATATCAGCATTGTTGGCAATGGCTACCTACCTTTGGTAGTGGGCTTATGATCAGGGGAATCTTTTATTATCTACTCTCTTTACTTTTATACATTTGGTTTTGACAAAGACAGGAATTAATTCTATTATTAATCTATTTAAATGTAAAAACTCAAAACAATGATAGAAAATTACATAAAATTATACCAGTTTTTCATAGTATAGGAAACATGAAATTTCTTATTTTTATATTTTATCTCTAGACCTAAGCTCCCCATCATTTACCTTTGATCACTCCTATGTCAGCGGCACCTCTTTGTGAAGTAGGAAATTACTCTGGGTTTAAGGGTACGTTCTTGGACTCTGAATAGACTAAGAAGCTTGATCTCTTACTGTTGGCCTCCTAGGAGCTCTGCTTTACATAGCAGAGCTAGCCAACTCCAGATGCCAATCTCTCTGAGATCACTTGGATAGATCAGAACTGGTTGAAAAACTGCGTATGTGATAAATGAACAGTAATCCAAAATTGTTATGGAGTGAGAAGTTTATTTAGCGAAGGATTAACTCTTGCTAGTATGTTGAAGGCAAGTAATTGAAGGCCATACCTCACAACTGAACACATGAAATATAAACATGGTGAATGGGTCACTTTATAATGAGGGTTCGTGCACATACCCAGGGACCTCTGCTGAGGATAGCCTCGGAAACAGATTCACCTCCCACTGGGTCTGAAGAACAAGTGTGCCAAGAGTGCAGCTCTGAAATCAGGCTCCCTACTTACTATCCGCATACTGAGAGTCAGCTATCTCCATTGTGTAGTGAGATGAATCATAGTACCTTCCTTGTAAAGTTACGTGAGCATCAAATAAGTAGGTATTGGTAAAGCATTTAGAAGTGTGTGGTTTAATAAAACTGGAGTTGTCACTATTATTTCATCATTACTATAAACATAACAAACCCAGAATCCAGCAAATATAACCTTTAATTTCAGTCATTTATTCAATTAACAACAACAAAATTAAGCCTTATTGTCTCAAAAACTCATTATTGACTCATCTGAATATTTTCCAGATAGTATTGATATACACTTGAAACATGACTCATGCTCTCCATATGAATTTTCTAAAACCTATGGAAATGTTTAGCAGGTAAGAAACATTTTCCCATTATACAGCGACATTAATAAATAGTTTGTCATCCAGAAGAATATATTCAGGCAAACCTTTCAGATGCTTTCTTAAAGAAAACTTTGTTGAAAAACATTCACTTATGTCAATTTGGTTGTGGGTTAATTGCCAGAATCTATCCTTATCAGAGAAGACCTTGAAATGTTATTTGCCTTTCTGCCTACTTTCGGATAGCCCAGGATAGGCTGCAGTAATAAATGAACCTTAAAATCTCATTGGCTTATCATAACAAAGATTTATTTCTTGCTTGTGTCGTAGTGAGGGCAACTTTCCTCCAGTTTCAGCTACTGTTTCTGGAACGATTGGCCTCTAACTTTTTTGGAGAGAGATCTGGAGGGACATTCAAGATATTTCTGAAAAGCAAGGCAGGCCAGAAATCAGTCTGTATCATTTGGGCCACATTCCATTTACCCAAATTCAGGGAGATGGGTTCAGCCTCACTGCATGGGAAGCTGCTGAGTGAACCTGGCTGTGTGCTTAGGCACAGCAAGCAAAGCAGAAAACTCAGAACCTTGTCTCTGGCATACAGTCCACATACACAGATTACTTGGAATTCTGCATATTGGTGAGCCTCAAAACTGAAATGCAGAACCATCTTATTGATGACTAGAACAGGGGTCTGGAACTCAGCAGGAACTCCAAGAATATTGGTGGATTAACTGATGTAGAACCACATCATTATTTTTTAAACTATACAATGTTGAACTGATTATAGTACTGACTGATTATGAAAAGTTCCTCTCGTTCAGGAATTTGTTCTCAGATATCATTTTTTCTTTTGAAAACAGTCAATTATATTTAGTCTTATTTGCATTTCATTGTTTATTGTTAATTGTATCACATTATTATGATTACCTTGAAATGATATTTACCCTTACCTCTGATTTCCAGGAAGCAATCCAGGTTTTCCACTTTGGGTAGTAAGAGATGTGTTTCTTTTAAAATAAATGTGTTAAAAGTTAAGACAGTTTTTATATATTATAACCCATATTATAATACATATTAAATAAATAACTAATCATTAGGTGGTGCAAGCACGTAGGCAAAATTGTGATTGCATTCCTCAAATAACTGAATTTTGGAAATCAAATGTCTAAAAAGCATGAATTCAAGCCATGTATTAGTCATAAATTAAAATAGGGCTGATGCTTGTATGTAGCCATTAGAGAGAAAGTAGCTCATTTGGAGTAGAGCCAATACTAAAAACAGCAAATGAATTCAAACTCATTTCACAAGTCTATCCTTAGTATTATGTAAGTCACTTGCCTACATTTATATACCTATTCAGGGTTAGCTGTTGTTTAAGCTAACAGAGAGTTAAGTTTGAAATAAAATGAATAAAAACAATATATAAATTGGCTATTTTTCCCTGCTTGCCCTCAACAGGGTCAAGTATTTAGCATTCCCAATTTTTTGTATCCATGTGTTTGTGTGTGTATGTTTATGAAATGCCCCCTAAATGACAATGGAAAAATACCACCCTCAAGAAATCATATTTCAAGTTAAATAGATTTAATAGCTCTTCCAAAATTTTATTGAGAGCCATATACTATGGAAAAGTTATTTGATATAATACCGAGATATTATAAATAATATATAACATTGTAATTCAGGATAAATGTTGATTTTCAACAAATGTTTATTATCTGACCGGCACATGCTAGGTTCTGGGATTACAGAAAAATAGGTCTTACCCTTCAAATAAAGGGATGGCATCCACTTACAAATCAATATGATAAATGCCAGGGGAGTGGTATCCACTAATCATATCGGAGCAACATGGAGGGAATATCTAAATCTTTTTGAGGGAATACAGGTGGGGATGTAGATTTACAGAGAGAAATTTATGATTGCACTATGTGAAGAATTAATAGGCATTTTCAAGGTATTCAAGTGGGGTATAACCATTACAGGTAGAAGAATACCACCAATGTACAAAGGTAGGATATTTGAAAAACCCAAGTACTTCAGTACAGCTGGAGGTAGGCAGAGGATAAGAAAAAGAGCCAGCTACCTAATTTGCAGATCCTAGTGCAAAATAGAAATGCTGCTGTGAATGTGTGGGAGGAGGAGCAGGGGAATCTTCCATTTTCACTGTGTCTGCTATCCCATCCTCCTAACAGATCGAAAATTGCATACTGGAATATGCTGCATGCTCTGGGTACCTAGATCAGGGGTGGGTGCAAGATTCCCATCAATTCATCTGCCAAATCATCTGGGAACATGGCCTATGGTGCTGCCTGCCCAGATGGGACAGCCAAAGCCTTGCCCAGCCTTGAGTGTCCTCAGGAATATGTTGGATTCCTACCCTTCTCTACTCTCCCTATACTCATACCCAAGACAAAGCCAGGGCCAAAGTCAAAGACAGTGAAATGCAAGCCTGGCTCCACTATTGCAACCCAGTCATCACCCCCAGCTGAGAGTGGCAGAGGTCAGTATGTGGGTGTGGAGAGGGGCAGGCTGAGAATCTCTTCTGGAGGTGGGGACGGGGATGTTCCATGTGTAAGCCTACTATCCAAGCCCCTGGCACATGCTCCATTCTTCCAATGAACTTCACCTACAAAAGCAAATTTGAAGGTAAAATTAGCAAGCATTTGAAGACAGCAACTGTAGAGCATCAAACTTTAAGCTGCTCTGGCCACATGCTCCGGAAACTGTACCTGGGACAGCAAAAAAATCAGACTAATTAGAAATAAAGGCTGGCTGTGTCTTCATGCTAATGTGTTTGGGCTTTATATTAGAGGTAAATGGTTGGTATTAAAGGATTTTGTTTAATATAAAGGACAAGTAATAGTATTATAATAATTGAAAAGAAGTGCAAATCAAGAGTCAGGAACATTGTAGAGTTCTCAGATTAAAAGTGATGTTATTAATATTTATTTCAAATTTTAATTTTTATGACTGAATGAAACTCACAGTCATTATTTTAGACCATGGTTTTATTGTGTCATAGTAGTTGAAGCATCTGATGATTTGACTTCAAAATTATAAAATGCTAAATCTTTAAGGATTTGATTTCTGTCATATATCTAATAATATGCAACCAGGAAATGAATATTACTAAAATACAAAATCTCAATGCATCACTGTTTTCTTATAAAATGATATTTACAGTGGAGATTATACTTAAACCCTTTCTATTATAAAATGTGTACACAACAACTTTGTTGGAAACCAATAAATAGACTACATTAAAACCACAGGATACTGTGCCATATGAGGCTCAGAAATTATCTCCTGGAAAGTACAAACTCATGCCTTTCCAGAATTTTATAAAATCAAGGTCATGATATTGTCAAACAGCTAATTTGATAGAAATCTCAGCACATTAATAATCTGATTGCTCCAAATTTATATCCCAGATTATCTTCGTTGAGGTAGTCACTCTCTCTAGCATTTAAATATTTTTTTCTTTTTTCCAAACAGGGCTGCAGTGATTTTGCTGCAGGCTTATTGTCATAATATTTACAAAATGCTTCTTAGCCAGATTTCTCTCATAGAATTTTAATTTAACATGTCCTACAAACAGATAAAATAAAATGATCTCATACCCAATAGAAAAACACAGAAGTGAGTCACACTCATGTTTCAAGACCATGAACTTATCTAAGCAAATTTTGTATGGGCTCTGTGGCCCATCTATGCAGCTTTAATTGTAAGATAACGGGATGATATGTATCACCACAGCCCTCTCTCTCATCTCATCTCTCATTTGCTCCTCCAGCTGCCACATACAACTTTCACAAAGTCGGTGGAAGCATTTCTGGTTCCTGACCTTCACTGCTCCATCCCTTGCCACCATATTTAATGTTGTTCTTCAACCAGTTAGTCTATATTTTCAAATCTGCTCACCCTTATTATAAATATTCATGGGGACATATTTCAAAAGATGGTATTAACTAGACAAATTTCATCTTGGGGAAATACTATCTTGTCTCATTTTTCTTAGGTCAAAAAATTTAAATACCATTTAATCAGGCTTTAGTTGATGAAAAGCAAGTAAAGTTTCTTTAAAGTCTCTGAAAGGAAGAGTTCCTGGAAAGTCTATTGTACCGTTTCCATCTTCCTGATTTCTAATAAGTAATCCAGGATTCTCTAAACTGGGGTAGAAAACTAATACTTTTGAGAACAGATAGCTGGAAGAATCTTGGTATAAGACAAGAGGATATGATGGAAACATCAGAAAACTGGAGAATGCATACATTGTCTAAATTCATTCAAATTGAATTTAAAAATTTTAGCTAATTCTACTAACCAATAGTGGTAGATTGTTTTCAAAGATGGCCATGACAGTAGCTCACATCCCAAATGTCTTTCACAGTGAGACTTTACCACTCTCATAAGCCAAAATGGTATCACCCTTACCTCCTCCCTTTAATTTCACCTGACCCTCTGACTAGCTTTGATCACTCCAATGCAGCCAAAGCAAGACCTTGGCTTCCAAATCTCATTGTCATAAACTCTCATAGTTTCTGTTTTCTGGCTTCTGAAACGCTTCCCCTCAGACCTCTGCCCTCAGGTCTCTGTGCTGTGAGAAAGACCAAGTGAGCCACACACTGAGACCATAAGGAGGAAAACCGAGGTGCCCTTGCTGACAGCCTCTGCTGTGTCCTCTTTCCTCCCCCAGCAAAATGCAACCAGCCCAGTGACCTCAGATGAGTCCAACAGAAGAATCATCCAGCCATCCGACAGAATCATAAGAGAAAATAAATCGTTGTTGTTTAAACCACTAAGTTTGGGTTGTTTGTTCTTTAGCCATTGATATCTGACACATTACTAAAACCTCATTTTCTCCAGTTTGCGACCCTACCTCTAAACTCATATGAAACAATTAAAACTCTAGAACCTAGTAGAACGGAATCATATTAATTAATTAAATTTAATTGTTTAATGCTTAAGCAGCTTTCTTTTAGTCATAATATATGCTGTCATAATACAGCAGGTATAAACTCATTTTATATACTTTTTGCTGTATACCAATTCAACTTTTGAGCATGGAAGGTGACAATTTAATTTTTTTACTGACAAAAGCTTGCTTAACATAGTAATTTGACCTTTAGTTATAAACTCAAATATACTTCCCACTGCTTCCTGAATTACATCTCTGATTTGGGGTGGAGAAAACAATCTGAATTCAATAGAGATTTTAGTAATGGTTTTAATATAAGCCCGCATATTAGGTTTCATTGCTTTAAACCAAAACCTGATTACATGAAATATTACACAGCAGATTCCTTGTACCCTAATTGCTCCATAGGGAGTATATTCAGTATCACATTCTTTCTCTCTCTCCTTTCTTCCATCCATACTTATGGTGATCCTACTTCAGGTGGGGGACATCTCTCTACGACTTCTCAGTCATGAGGGTCTACATAACAAACTCATATTTACCTGTCAAGATGCAACTTAAGTATGAGCTATATCACAAAACATTTACTGATCCTTCTAGGCAAAGTAAATCATTTCCTTCTCTGTGTGCTACTCCGCTCTGCACCTGTGTCTATAATAGTACCTATAATATTTATTTCAACATATTTGTTAAATGTGTGTATGCTCCCTCACTGATTGTATATTTCCTAAATTGAATGACCATTGTCTTTCTCATCTGAAATGTCTAGAACATAACAGAATGCTTGGTCCACAGTTGAAAACTTGATAAATAAATTTTAAGGAGTGAATAAATGAAACTTCTATTTACTTTTCTGTCTATATAGTCTTTATTCACATTAACCCTTATCTTAATTTGCTTCAAGTATCCTTATTTTTGCCTTCCAATCTGTATAACATTACCTGTAATGCTATTTCTCCCAAGAGTTTATGAATTTCATCCCATCATACTCTGGGCCCAGATAAGATAGAGTCTCAGTGCTATTCTAGACGTTTCCAGCTGGGCTAATCTTATTTTCATTTCCTTTTTTAGCTCCTTATAAGCACTGTGCTAATTATTTGCATTAATTGCCACTTAGTTGTGAATTGTCACTCAGTAAATATACAAATGAATGAATAAATGTTGTACTAGGTCAAACAAATGTCAAGTTCCTTTACTTGTTAAGTATGTGATAGCTGCTTTAGACAAAAAGACCCCCAACAGCGATTAAAGTCACAATTAGAATATTATCCTATTGAAAAATGTAACCCCTTTGACAATTATTATCTTTATGATATAATTTACTGGAGAGAATTGCAGAAAAAATGCACCTATCTATGCAAGACTACTACATGATGTATTAACTTTTCTGCTTTATATTACCTTTAGTTACACAGGTTTAGTTACATGACTGTTATTTCTTGCAAAATTTATTCTACAAACTGCAAAATCTTCTTTATTACTCCCTCAAATTCCACCTCCTTTACCTCCTCTCTAGATGTAACTGCAGTCAAGTTGTATATTTCTTTGTATATCTCTAAGACGTACATAGGTGGTTAAGTTCAATTAAATTCTTTGTGTTTATGTACCTGTCATTTTGCCATGAGAAAAAGAAAGAAGTGAATATTAAATTCCATTAATGTAAGAGGAAGCTATCCAATCTTAAATGTGTATTTTTCTTGAGCACATAGTTAAAATCATAAGACCTGCCAGTCATAATTTGAAATTGTTTTTTTAAAAGCCCACTTCATTTCTAATTATATCTCTCAGATAAAAGAATCCAGCTGTTTATGTTTTGTGATAGCTTGCTTGGATGTAGTCCAAAAGGTGCAGTGGGTGAGTTTACAATCTCCTAACTAACAACATATTGAAGCAGCATGGTGCAGCAGCAGCAATGGTAAGTGTGCTTGTTTGTTTTGCTTTATTCAAACATTGACATCTTTTGCATTACAAGGGGGACCTCTGCGGATTCAGAAGGACACCTATTGTTTACATTCCCAAGTCTCCTTCCTCCCTACACCCTGCCCTCAGACATCCCCAGAACCTCTTCCACCAGGGCCTCTTCAGCCTTAATTGTGAGAACAATGGGGCTTTTCATAAGGAGCCACTCACCTCCGCAGCCCTGCTGGTTCCTTTATGGTTTCTGTGTGAGCTGGACTGATTACCCAGGGAACATATACTGTACTTTGTCAGATTGCTTCTTAAGGAGGCTGGAACTTGATTTGTAAAGAACTGAGAAGAATACGTTTCAGTCTTGACTGTTCCATAATACAGCTCCTCTGGGCACACTTTACAAAAGACTCAAGGTGAGGCAAGTACCAGGTTGCATTTAGGCAGAGCAGGAAGGCACAGTACATTGTGATGAAGTGCTTTTAACATTTCACAGTTTAACATAATTGGATTCTAATAGGAGGTTTCTGTCATGAAGTCTTTTCAGTCAAGAGATCTATCAAAGATCTTGGGTCACTTACTTCTCCATTTAAAAGGCAAGTTTTAGTCCAAATATTATCCCTGGGGATAACTAAACAACGAAAAGATATATTGTCAAGTCATGAGACCAGCAAGGTACCTATGGTAATTATATTTACATGGATTTTACAGAACGGATGTCTATGAACACAAACACACACAGAGGCATATACATACTTATTTACATTTGACCCTAGAACAACTTGGGGGTTAGAGGTGCCAGCCCTCTAAGGAGTGAAAAATTGCCTATAGCTTATAGTCGGTCTTCCCTATCCTCCGTTCTGCATCCGTGGATTAAACCAATTGGGAATTGTGTATCAAAAAATATCACTTATAAGTGGACCTACATAGTTCAGACCTGTGTTGTTCAAGAGCCAACTGTATTTGGATGATATATCTTCTATTATTCAACAATTGGTGCAGGAGGAGATGAATATTATTCAGCTTTTATTTCATTATTTACAAAAGTGAAACACTTGAAGGTATACACGAAAGTTAGATATGTGTTAGATATATGATTTATCCTCTATGAGCATAAGCACATATTTGTATATGTTTATCTATTTTAAATGAAAACAGAGACACAGAGGTTCAGGGTAGCGATTGAATTCCCAAGAATTTGGAAATGTTATTTCAGATTTTGACATTAGTCTTCTGTGTGCCTTGAACATTAACTTTCCTTCTTTTCTTCATGAAAAAAACTAAAATGGAATCCAAATATTGGATAGAGATTGGCAAGTTTTGCAGGAACCACTAAATATGGCTTCCGTAAAAGTAGAGATTTTCACCCATAAAAAATCCTAAGTGCCACACTTAATAAAAATAAATAACTTTTATTTACTATTCCATTTCTCCTAAGCAAATAAAAAGATGTTAGGTAAACAATCATCTGATATTAGTCTTGACAAGCTTCTTTCCACCAATTTATAAAGTTGTACAGTTTTTAAATGTATTTGGAAACATGTTATTTTGCACACTCAAGCATTTTATTTTGCAGCTGTTGCCTCTAAAATGTTTAGTTCTCATATCTTTTAGACCTTGGAGTGGGACAGTCAGAGGAACTGATATTTCTGGAACTCAGATGGAAGCCCAGATAAGTGGTACTTGATTAAACTAAATGAAACAGTTAGAGTTTCTTTAAGAAGAGTGCTCTGTGCCCTTTGGGGACTTTTACTACTTATTGATTTTTCAAAAATTGTTAACTCTAAAACTTGGGAAAAAAGTAGGAAATGCCATTCCAGCATAAAGTCAATAGATTGTATGTATTTGTTATCAATATAAAATCTATTATTTTATTATGTGATCAAATGTTACAGATATGTTTTGAATACCAGCTACCATAATATTACTGTACTGAATCCTACAAAACTTAAATAATTGTCTAGTCTTTTTTACCTAGCCAGAAGAATGTTCAGTCATGTAGAAAACTAATCATGGTATATGCAGAAGAAAGAAAATAATCAAGATTTAACGTCATGATTTATCTCTATATTCATTTGAACTCTCCAGATAACAGTCTTTATTCAGAAACAATGTATGTGCTAGACAATGTATAGGAGTTATCATTCAAAGAGACATGGATACTAGTTATAGATTTCTTACTAGCTTCGTGATTTTACACACATTACTTAATTCCCTAGATGCTGAGATTCTTCATCTTAAAATGGAGCCTAAATTAGACTATATTAAAACTAGTAATAGGCCATTTTCTCCCTGAATTGATTAATAATATGAATCTGGTAGATTCAAGAGGCAGTCCAAGAACAGATAAATGAGACTGACTTCCATTTTAAAACATTTTAGAAAATTGGTAGATCACTAAGTAAAAAGAGAAAATCTTAGAAATTATAGAGAAGCAAAAAACAAAAAAACAGATAAAGCCATTAGACTAACAACAAACTTCTCAATACCAATAACAGAACCCAGAAAAGAGTCAGATAATATCTTCAAAAGGCTCAAAGAACCCAATTTTCAACTTATAATTATCTTATAATTAAACTGTCATTCAAAACAACAATACTATAAAAGTATGTTACATACAATAAAAATATGTTACATGAAGTCACATTGAGAGAATATGACTAAAAGGTCACTATTAAAATAACTTTAAAGAATTTCAAAGAAGGAAATTAAACTAGAATGAAAGAATGCGATAGTAAGAAAGTCGTGAACAAAGAAGCTTGTAAATGTATGAGTAAAATTTAAAAAAAATCAGACTTCTGGTTTCAGCTGTTTTTTTAATTGAAGTATAGTTGATTTACAAAATTGTGTTAATTTCAGATGTACAGCATAATGATTCAGTTATTTTTTTCAGATTATATTCCATTATAGGTTATTACAAGATATTGAATATAGGCTATAATTCCCTTGCTATACAGTAAATCTTTGTTGTGTATGTATTCAGGTATAGTAGTTTTTAATCTGTTAATCCTATACTTCTAATTTGTCCCTCCCTCCCTCTCCCCCTTGGTAACCATAAGTTTGTTTTCTATGTCTGTGGGTCTGTTGCTATTTGGTTTCAGCTTTGACATGTAAAGATCATCACTCTTGTCCTAACAACAAGAAAAAGCTGAAGAAACCAAATATCAGTAAATTTTCTTGGATCCATCAGAAAATTGAGATTGCAGAACAAACCCACCACCCCAAAACCTAAAGAGAGGCTAATCCACAAGTTATAGCCAAGATCAGTTTACCTAGGGAAGAAGTCACTATGCCATAAACTGGTAGGAATTACCACTTAAATGTCAATTTTGATGAATTTCTGGAGGAATAGTGTGGACTAATGTGGGCGAGATACCCGCAGGAACTGAAATTTTAGAGAGCCCAAGACACTTTTGTGAGTTTACTTTCAAGAACTCCGTCAACTTTAACAGTAAAGATCCCAGAAAAAGCCACTTATGGCTCTGGCAGTGAGACAGGATGAATGATCATACTTAATGGTAAGAAACAATCTGTTTCTCCTTAAGGTTGAGAACTAGGTAAAGATATCTTACCACTAATATTCAGTATTATACTGAATGTTCTAATTAGTGTAAGAAGACAAGAAAGGAAATAAGTATACATATTGAAAAGGAGAAATAAAAAGTTGTCTTTATAAAAAGATGATACAATTTTCTATATAGAAAATCCCAAAGAATAGACACACACTCATGCACACACACAGAACTCCTATGAGTAATAAACAAGTATAGCAAGGCCACATGAGACAAGGGTAACATAATGAAGTCATTTGCTTTCCCATATACTGGCATACCTGGAATTTGAAATTACAATGCCATTACCATTTACAATAAGGCCTCCCAATGAAACACTTATGTACCAATCTAACAAAATCTGTATAAAATCTATATGTGGAAAATTCTCATGAAAGATATCAAATGAAATCTAAATAAATGGGGATATAATCCATGTTCATGGATTGGAAGATGCAATATTGTTGTCAATTCTTCCCAAATGGATCTAAAGATTTCATGTAATCCCAATAAAAATCTCAGCAAGATATTTTGTAGATGTTGACAAACTAATTTTAAACTTTAGTTGGAAAAGCAAAAGACCTAGAATAGCCAACATGATATTGAAGAACAAAGTTGGAAGATTCAACCTACCCAATTTCAAAACTTAGTGGAAAAATACAATAATCAAGATGTTATGGTATTAGTGAAACAACAAACATGTAGATCAATAGGACAGAATAAAACCCACAAATAGACCCACACAAACATAGTCAACTGGTCTTTGACAAAGGAGCAAAGGCAATCCAATGGAGAAAGGATAGTCATTTTAACAAGTAGTGCTGGAACAAGTGGATGTCTATATGTAAGAATAAATGAACCTAGACACAGACCTAATAACTTTCACAAAATTTAACTCAAAGCAGATCATAGACCTAAAAGTGAAGAAGAAAACATAGAAGAAAATCTGTGTGAGCTTGGGTGTAGTGATGAGTTTGTAAATATACCACCAATAGCACAATCCATGACAGAAAAAACTGGTAAGCTGGACTTCATTAAAATTAAAAACTTTAGCTCTGAAAATGTTAAGAGAATGAAAAGACACACTATAGGCTGAGAGAAAATATTTGCAAAATACATATTGATGAACGACTTGTATCCCAAATGTGCCAAGAATCCTTAAAAGTCAACAACAAGAAAACAATCTAATGGGCAAACAATCTGAATGGACACATCACAAAAGATATAGATATATATATATATTATATATATATAATATATATATATGAAAAGATGCTCAACATCATTTATCATTAGTGAATTGAAAATTAAACAATGAGATACTATTATACATCTCTTAGAATGACAGAAATCCAAAAATTGACAACATGCCTTACTAGGATGTGGAGTAATAGAAACTCTCATTCGTTGCTGGTGAGAATGCAAAATGGTGCAGCCACTGTGTAAGACATTTTAGCAATCTCTTACAAAGCAAAACATATTATTTTCTTACCATATGATCCAGCAATCATGCTCCTTGGTATTTACTCAACTGATTTTAAAACGTTTATGTTCACACAAAAACCTAGATATGAATGTTTATGGCAGTTTTATTCATAATTGCCTGAAACTGGAAGCAACCAAGATGTTCTTCAGTAGATGAATGAATAAAACAATTATGGTACATCCATATAATGGAATATTCTTCAACGATACAAAGAAATGAACTAACAAGCCACAAAATGGTGTGGATAAATTTAATTGTGTATTACTGAGTAAATGAAATCAGTCTGAACAGGTTACGTTTTCAGTTATACAGCAGTCTGGCAAAAGCAAAATTTTGGAGCCATTAAAACTATCAGTATCTTGACATGAATATATTAATATCTTGGGGTTCAAGGGTAGGAGGTGAGGCCTGAAACACACAAGACTTTTTGGGTCTGTGAAACTATTCTGTATATGCTGTAATGGTGGATATAAGACACTATGAATTTGTCAAAATCCATAGAAGTTTACAGAACAAAGCGTCAAGACTTTAGAAAACTAAAGGCAAAAGAAACTGTAAGTAAGCATTGTACTCTAGTTGATAAAGTTTCTCATGGGGATCTGGGCTAACAATACCGATAATGCTATAGATGTATACGGGATACTGAAAATTAAGGAAATGGATGGCAGATTATGGAAGTCAAATTTCTTATTGTTAGAGTGAGAGTTTACAGATAAGCAAGGGGAGGAGGTTAGAATGATCTATGTAGCAATTAAAGGTGGAGATAACAAGAAGAACTCATGTTTAGATTTATATAAATACAGATGTTTATATATAGAAATATTTGTAGATATATAAATACACAGGTTAGTATACACACATATATTGATATTTCCCTGCTCTATCAGCTAAGAGGCCATAGCAGCAAAGAAAACTCCAATAGCAATGATAACATCTGGGATCCAAGTCTTGGTTTCTAATTTCATTGTACAGAGACCTTTGGAGAAATAGTCGATTCTAAGACTAGGGAAGGAAACTAACTGCAAGATGATCCTAGAGTATCTTGTAGTGACAGAAAGTAAGAAAGTGACCTGAAATAGCCTGAAATACTGAAATGCTATTGGGTTAAGGGTTTATTTTACTCTAAAAGGCATTGGCAGTATTTCTATTTTTGATTCCTACTTGAAAGAAATCCACATTAAGTGACATTAATTCAAATTTCCACTTTAAATGTGAAAATGTTAACATTGATTAGTTAAGATAGAAGTCAGTTTCTAATCCTTAGTCTTCTCAGAATTAGTACTTTGGAAGTAATTAATAGTTATTATACAATAATAATTGATCCCATGGTACACATACCCTTCCCCTGCCACTCATTAAAATAAAAGCATTTAATTTGATAATCAACTAAAATACCACTCAGCTAACAAGATGTAGCATTATTTATTGGCTTTATAGTCATATGTGGCAGAATACTAAATAGTTAACCTCTTACAGGAACATCTGGTAACCCTTTAATCATCGAACTCTCAGCTTTATGTATATAAATCTCAGTTTGGTTCTATGTTGCTTAGATTTCATGAGTTTAATTTACCTTTGATGACTAAGTAATTATTTGGTTACTCTATTAAGTTTTATGTTCTAACATAACCATGGATTGATTAGAGTACAACATTATAATCTATAACTTTATATTCTAAATGCATTTATGTAAAAAATCAATATAGAAACCAGTTTCCTTCTAAATATTTAAAATATTTCCATATCATCTTGTAATGTGTAAACAACATGAAAAACTTATTTTTAAATAAAGTGCAGCAATGAAAGTCAAAATAATTTTTATATGAAATTATGTATTTCATATTATTGCTTACTTCTTCATTCGTCACAAACTATGAGTTATCACCCTTTGAATTCATCACAAACTTATGAAGAAGAGTGTATGATCCCTAATTTGCAGATAAAAAAGTGATACCCAAAGAGGTTAAGTCGCTTGCCTGGGCTATTCAGTGATCCAGTCAAGACTGAAATTTTTGCCTATTTTATTCCAAAGCTTATTCCCTGTATCCTGATTCTTTTCTTTACATTTTCATAGTAAGCATATGAATACATTTGTTTTATTTCCAGAAATTTTAGGGAAAAGCAATGTAACTTTTTCTTGTGTTAAAGTAAAGTGTTGCATTGTCAAATTGTTCTCAGTTGAAGAAGTCAAAGCAGTAGGAGGAGGAGATGGAGGAGGAGGAGGAGGGAACAGAGAGAACAGGAGGAAGAAGATGACTTCTTCCACCATATCATCCATATCCCTATCTTATTCTCATCTCCAGATTAACACATTTCTCTCTCCTGTTTAAAACTAGTTGACTGTTTTATATGTCTGAACCTATCGATATCCAGTGTTCTGGCTGGATCGGTGTGGTTCTTATGATTGTAAGATGCCCTCAGTGATAAACATCAGGGAACTTTGAGGAAAAAAAACCAAAAAAGGTTTATTATTCACAGGTCCTGTAAAGCACGTGGCACACCTGGGACCACACAGTGAGGTGCTGGAGAGAGAAAGAGAGAGAGAAAGAGAAAGAATGAGCCTTGTGTTCTGCCTTTATTGGGATGGAGGGCAGTGGGAATTTAAAGGGCAGGAAGGGAAAAAATCAAGTGGTCCAAATGGTCACCTACAGAAATCAACCAAGATCTCGAAAGCAAAAGAGGGAGCCCCTGGGGGCAGGGGCTTGGGGGGTGGGATGGTGAGAGGTGGTGTAGTCTGACTTTTTAATCTAGTCCTGTGGCTGGCAGTGTATTTATTAAGAGATAGCCATCTTTGAAGTGGATGCCTTGACACTTGTATTACAAAAAAGAAAAGCCAACTCTCAGGGTTTACACTACAATGTCATAGCTTGATGGCCAATGTTTGTTTTCAATAATTTATTTTTGTATTATTTTTTTAATCGATGCCAGGTTTTTAAAATGGGTTGACCACACACAGTGAGATCATGAAGATTTAAATCTTGCATCCTAAAGCAAAGTTCCCTTGGGTAATATAATGTACTGATTTGAAAACAGAAAGGACTTATCCTGGAAACCCTGATAGTATTTCCCAGAGTACTGTTAAATTACGTATATACTAAGATCATGAAAATCCTACTCTCTGTTTTTCTTTGTTCATTATAGGATAATGGTGAGTAGAATTGATGTAAGTTGACAGAATAACAATTATCAATAGCAAATTTACAATTTCTTATCACAATACATATCAACATGCTTTGAAAATATAATTTTATTTGTTTCCACATTTTTCTTAGTATAGACCTTACAGTATCTCTTACGGGCATTACAACAAAAAAAGTGCACAGTTGCTCGATGACTAATCTGTGAACAATTTAGGACAACTGTTGATTTCTGTTTCAAGTTATCTGGGAATATATGATTAACTCATGGTCACACAATAAACCAATTAATAAAAAATGGTAAGCAAATGCCTAATCCTATGTTCCCTCTGATACATTAGTTTACTGTAACTGAATATTCTAGAGTTAAAAGTTACCAATAGGCAGAAATCCCTTTTAAAGGAAAGTTAAATATCCTCTGGAATATAAACAAACCAGTCTCTTAGAGGAGGAAGGATTCATATCATTTCCATGAACCTGACCCAAGATTGAGACAATTCTCTTAGGACAAGGACTTTGAAGTAGAAACCTGACAATCTGTTATATTGCCAATTTAGAAAATAATCTCATCCCCTACTGATTCAATGCCAACCTGTCATGTTACCAAATTTCCTCTTATTCTGTCAGGTCATTCAGCATAACAACTGCTTTTTCTCAATCTTCTAGACTTTTGGGGCAGAGGTTAGAGGAAGGCTGTTTCTTTTTTTTGTTAGGAATCTTCTACACCTCCTTAGAAAAATAAAAGTGCGAAATAGAATCCACGAGCTGGAAATCTATTCCCAGTCATCTTTTGTTGCAGGAGCATAGTTTTCCAAATTCTATGAAATAGAATATGAGTTTTGTCAAATTGAACCTCACTGAATTGGTAGAATGTGGTTGTGAATCCAGTTGTTCTTCAGAATCACTGTCTTACTCTTCATAACAATAATATCCACTGTTGCCGTTAGTTCTGTACATGCCTGACTCTACAACTAGATCCTAACATTCTAACATTCTCGAATGTCAGAACCTCGTTCACACCATTTGCAATGTTTTGTACATAGTTGGAGTTCATTTTTTGAAAAGGAATGTTTAGTGTATATACAGGGCTTTTTCAAACTGTACTTTACCTGCTATTCCTATAACTGATATTTTCTGCAAGAAATTGGGACTCATCAAGCTGATCTATCATACAAATACACTCTTTGCATAATACATTTTCTGATAGTCTTTCTCACAAGTAAATTTTGCCTGAGGAGTTGGGAGTGAGAAGACTGGGAGAGCATATGTACTACAGTCACCCATGTGTGCCCTACTCTACATCAGAAAAGTTATTCTCTCTTAGGGTCAAGGTCTCTGTGACTTTATTTTTTATGATACATGAGCATCCATGCCACTTATATCTCTGATATTGTAGGAGAGAGAGAGAGATAGAGTTTGTGTGTATATGCACAGTTATGTTTGTACTTCTGATTGTGGGTTCTTTGAATGCAGAGATCATGCTGCATTAGTCAAGGATCTACAGAAAAACAGAACAAATAAAATGTGTGTAAGTTTGTGTGTATATGGAGAAAGAGAGAAAGAGAATTGGCACATGCAATGCAATCATGGGATCTCACGAGTCCACCAAATATAGAGCAGGTCAGCCGGCTAGAGACCTAGGGAAGAGTTGGTGTTGAATCTTGAGTCCAAAGGCAGTCTAATGCCAGCAAACTAAGTGTCCATTGACAGATGAATCGATAAAGAAGACGGGTATATATGTGTGTGTGTGTGTGTGTATATATATATATATATATATACACATCCCATTAATATTTTAATGGAATTTTATTCATCCATTAAAAAGAATGAAATAGGGGCTTCCCTGGTGGCGCAGTTGGTTGGGAGTCCGCCTGCCGATGCAGGGGACATGGGTTTGTGCCACGGTCCGGGAAGATCCCACATGCCGCAGAGCAGCTAGGCCCGCGAGCCATGGCCGCTGAGCCTGTGCGTCCGGAGCCTGCGCGTCCGGAGCCTGTGCTCCGCAATGGGAGAGGCCACAACAGTGAGAGGCCCACGTACCGCAAAAAAAAAAAAAAAAAGAATGAAATAATGTATCATACTAAGTGAAGTAAGTCAGAGAAAGGCAAATATCATATGATATCACTTATATGTGGAATCTTAAAAAATGATACAAATGAACTTCTTTACAATACAGAAAGGGCCTCACAGACACAGAAAACAAACTTGTAGTTACCAAAGGGGAAAGGGAAGGGAGGGATAAATTAGGAGTTTGGGATTAATAGATATAGACGACTATAAATAAAAGATAAACAACAGGGACCTACTGTATAGCACAGGGAACTATATTCAGTGTTTGTGATAACCTATAATGGAAAAGAATCTGAAAAAAATATATGTATATGTGTTTATATATATATATAATGGAATCACTTTGCTTTACACCTGAAACTAACACAACATTGTAAATCAACTATACTTCAATTGAAAAAAAAAGAAGTCAAAGGCAGTCTAGAGGCAGAACTCCTCATTCTTCGGGGACCTCAGTCTTTTTCTCTTAAGGCCTTAAACTGATTGAATGAGACACACCCACCTTATGGAGGGTAATATGCTTTACTTAAATTCTACTAATCTAAATGTTAATCTCATCTGAAAAATATTTTCATAGAAATATTTAGACTTGTATTTGACCATATATCAGTGTAAAATGTCCTGGTCAAATTGACACATAAAATGGACCACCACATATGCCATAGGGTCGGACCACCCAATGGGATTCCAACCCCAGTTAGACGTCACAAAGTTGGATGATTTTTCATATTTCACATATTAGCTTATATTTTACTTCCCTTTGGAAGCTTTCACTGATCATGACCCAGTTACAGTGAAGAGGTCTACATTCTAAGACCAATTCCTGAATTTAAAAATTGAAAAAAAAAATTAATTAAATAGATAAAAAGAAAGAAATATGCAGAAAGCAGTCTTGTTTATCAACTAAATGTAAATGGTAAAAGGGGAAAATTTGGAGGTATATCACCACATCAGTAATTTAGTAAGATTAACTTCTATTTCAACATTGTTACTATCAATACATTAATCATAGATATTATGAATGGTAATCCTATATAATATGATTTGATCCTCTTGAAGAAGGGCTCTCATTGGCCTTCTATCATATAAATATTACATTCTCGTGGTACAATATAATACAAGCCCTGCACTTGAGGGACTCTGCATCAGCACCCACTATTACTCCTCTAGTGTCCCAGGAAAGTATGTGTATATATATAAAACGTGAGTATGCACAAAGGCGGTATATTTAAGAGTAAAAGACATGGAGTCAGTCATAAAGACATGGTTTTAGAGGTAATTTCAAAACATGTTTGAGAACTTGTTCTTGTTGAAAAAAGAAAAAAATAGTTCTAACACCATCCCAAATGTTGTGGGTAAGTCCTGGCTGAGTAACTAACACAGCATCAACAAGCAAGCTATGGCTGGGTTTTTTTTGCTGTAGTTGTTGTTTATTATAATATATTAACAGAGAGTCAGAAGTCACAAAAGAGGATAATATTCTAAACAAACCATTATTCTTCTATAACAGATCCACTTAGGAAGAATAGTTGCTTCCTACTGGCAGGATCCTCAAACAACAGTAGTTGCCTTTGGGGGACAAAAACAAAATTGAAATTATTTAGTTCCAAGGAGGCTTGATATTTTTTCATTATAAAAGACTGAACACATCGTGGTTGATGAGCTTTGTCTCCTTCAATTTAGCCAGCCACTTGCCTCTAGAACAATGATAGCTCCCACCCCAAAACCAATTCCGTAATATATTATCTAGTATATTAATAAAATCCAAACAGTGGTGTTACTAATAATGCTTCGCATTATGAAAAGGCATGCCTTCATTACACTGCTGATTTTGTTTGCAAAATTTGACTTAGAATAAAGTCTGATATTCAACAGAAGTAGAGCCACTAAATGCAGAAGCTCATGCAACTTCAATTCATTCTTTCATTAGGTAAATCCATTTAACGTCTTAGTGCATCTGACACTAAAGGAAGTTTAGGCAAAGCAAGCAAGGTTAGTAGCCTTATGGGCTATAAGCCTCTACAAACTATTATTCAAATACTATTCTACTCTAATATTACTCTAATAATATTACTGGATGCGCATTAATAATATTCTACTTAGTGATAAAATGTAAATACTTTATCAGGTAAATGAGCAGACTGTTGGACATTAAGCTCTCCAGTAGGTCACAGAAGGTCACTGGAAACCAAAATCTGCTGAATTTTTAGTAATGGGGTTGCTGTCAGTTGTTAAAAAGAGAAATTTGAGGGGTTTTTTTGTCTGTTTTCCCTCCGTTTTTTCTTCCCTCCACTCCTACCTCTCTTGCCCTTTCTAGCTCTTATTTCAGCGTCCTTTTTTATACAGCGTCATTTTGGGGCAAGGAAAGTACCATTTGTGCAACAAAAGTCAGAGAGAAGACTAAGTAAGAACATTTTACTGGTTATCACCCAGTACTTTCCCCTACTAAGAAGATTATCATAGGGACATAATTTCTTTTGAAAAGAAAGAAAGTGTTAACAGTAAATCACAACACCTCTTAGAATACATAAAAATAATCAAATGTCCTAATGGAACTTCGAAATGACTCTGAAGCTATGTTCCAGTGGGATTCTGATTAATTGGCACTATCTTGACATAAGTGTTGTGTCACCCCTCCCCCCTTACTAAGGAAGACAATTGCTTAATGAATGCAAAGGGCAGCAGGTCAGGTCCTCCAGGGTTACAGGGAGAGCCTGTGGTACAGTAATTCATGCCCTGTGCAGCAAGCATGTCAGCAGGGTGTGTTAATTATATTTTTGTTTTTTGTTAATGTGCAGGGCAAGAAAATAACAGGAGATAAATGTCAGCAACCTGTTGA
The DNA here is from genome assembly GCF_002837175.3 of Physeter macrocephalus. Lineage (NCBI taxonomy): Eukaryota > Metazoa > Chordata > Mammalia > Artiodactyla > Physeteridae > Physeter > Physeter macrocephalus. The sequence goes on from NC_041224.1 coordinate 164,498,393, forward strand.
TTCTTTTTTTCTACCCCTCAAGTTGGAAACACACTTACACAGCCATGTAATAGAAAGAAAAGAACTGTTTGTTGTCAGAATTGTAAAGCTTACCCCTGCAGGAGATGGAGAAAAACCTACATGCTCATTTGTGGAGGAAAAAGTTAATCAGGGAAAAAGTTAATCCTGTTTTATGGACCTGTGGTCAGTGAAGGGATTAAAGCTTTGTAAACATGCTCTAGGCATTTCCTTTAAACATCAGTTAGCACAGTATACTTATCCAGATCCCTAAGCCTGCATGGAAACCAGACAGAAGACATGAGTTCTTCACTCTTTTATTAAAAAAAAAAAAAAGAATAGGTTAGAAGGATATGATCTGTTTAGTTTTCCTCATGGATATTATTTGCTGATCAGACCCTTACTATCAAACTCTTCTTTTATCTGATGATGACTTTCTTGACAAATTTAGACATAGCTCCATAGTTCATAGCTCTTCATTTATTCGATTTAACTCAGTTCTAATTCTAGGGACCATATTATGTCTGTCCTATGTAGGGGGGACCAAAGGAGCAACTTGTGGTACCCCTATTCAAAATTTCCTCACCAACCATATGGAAGGGTGTTTTGTTCCACATTGGAAGTAAATTCCTTTAGGTGCTAGACTGTGGGTGCAGCAATGGGCTACGAAGACAAGACAGAATATTTGGGATTGGAAAACCAAAGCAAGATTAGGACAGCTTGCAAAAATGTTGGATCAGGACTATACCAAAATATGTAGCATAAAAAGCTAGAGTAACCTTGAGTCAAGGTGTAAATAGATAACCATGGCATGGAATAAGACAAGGGTCAAACAGTCAGTGGCCAGCAAAACCCAGGTTTCAAAGTTCAGTAGTTTGGAGGTGGGTGTGAACTGGAAAAATCTATTGCAAGCAAATGGCATGATGAAGACAAGGCCATTTCACCATTCAGTAAATATTGGCTGTTGTCACTCTGTGCTTGTCAGTGTGTTAGGTCCTGAAGATAAAATTAAACCACACTTCCTGCCATCAAGGAGTTAGCAGTCTAGTCGAGGACAAGCCAACTGTGACAGAACTATGAAAAGGTGCTAAAGGAAATAGTATAACGCCCTCAACCTAGCTGGATGATGCTATTTGGGGTGGGATAAAAGGGGAGAAGGCTCTGGTTCTCCAAAAGCAGATGCTGAGTGTTTGGGGTACAAGATGTTTATTAGGGATCAACCTATGAAAGGAATGGTAAGCATGTTACTCTGCTTGGGCTGCCATAGCAAAATACACATGTACTACTGATGCTGAAAACTTGGCCTCTGTGCACTGGTGCTGAATCAAATCGTGGAGACAGAGTTTTGGGTGAAGTAGAAAAGAATAGCTTTATTGCTTTGCCAAGCAATGGGGGACACAGTGGGCTTGTGCCTCTCTAAACTCTGTGTCCCAACCCAGAGGGATTTGGTGAGGAGTTTTATAGCAATGGTTCAAAGGCAGGGTTGCTGTTAAGGATTATGGTGTGTGCAGGGCCTTCACTCCTTTAATCTGGCCTCAGGTGGTCTCCTGATGAGCATCTCTGGTTCCTTTCTTCTGGCCTCAGGTAGTCTCCTGATGATCTCCTCGAGGTTATCAAACTGTGACCTTCTCTGGAATGAAGAATGCTAACATCTTCAATTTGTTGGCGATTTTAGTTCTGTAAAGGAGTTTAAAGATATTGTTGTGTGTATCCTTTGAGGCGGAACCAGGACCCTGCCCCAAAGTTATACTATTGCACCGATGCACTATTGTGTCAATCACTCTTAGTCTTTCAGGTACATCCAAATTGGCCATTCCCTTCCTTTTAAACAGCCTCCTCACTTGACCTCTGTGACATCTTACTCCATTGCTTCCTGCTGAGACCTAAGCACTCTCATTGTCTCTGCCCCATTCTTCTTCCTCCTTACGTTTAGATTTTGGAGTTTCTCATATCTCAAGTCTGTATTGCCTTCCTTTTCCTATGTGTCTCCCTAGAATGATGTATTCACTTCCATGTCCTTAAATAATATCTGTATTTAAAGATCCCCAAATTTGCATCTCCAGTGCTGACCTGTCCTCTAAAGTCAATTCTTATACCACCAACTTCCTGCTTGATTCCTCTGTATTTGTTAGTGGCACAGTGAATTCTACATGTTCAAATGAACTTGTGAATATGTCTCCTAAGAGTTGTCTTTATATCCTCATCTCAGTAATGCCACTTCTATCAAGGTACTAGATCCAGAAAGTTGGGGCTTAACTTTGATTCCTCTTGTACAATCATCTGCACATCTAGTCCATCAGCAGGGCTCATTATTTTGATCTTTGACAGATAGCTAAATCTATCTATTGTTCTCTGTTCCCACAATCATAACCTGAGTTCCAGCTCCCAGTCTTGGCCACTTGAACCACTGCTAGTACTTCTTAACTGGCTCCTTATTTCCAGATTTATGCCCTTGATTAATTTCTTACCAAGGTAATCTTTCAAAAATATAAATTACATTCAAGTAATACCATGTTACTTCATTGTTTTAAGTTGCTAACAATCTACAATAATCCACAAAGAAACCTTTTTTGCCATCTAATCTAAATGTCCATCTATATATGCTATGGTTTGAATTGTGTCCCCCTCAAAATTTCTGTGTTGAAGCCCTATTTTCCAATGTTATGATACTTGGAGATAGGGTCTTTGCAGGGTAATTAAGTTTAGATGAGGTCATGAGGGTACAGCCCTCCCTGATGGGATTAGTCCCCATATAAGAAGAGACATCAGAGAGATTTCTCTCTCTCTCTTTTTCTCTCTCCCTGCCTGCAAGGTGATGACCCAGCAGGAAGGCAGCCATCTGTAAGCCAGGAAAAGAGCCCTCACTGGAGAATCAAATCAGTTGATACGTTGGTCTTAGACTCCCTAGACTCCATAACTGTGAGAAATAAATTCCTGTTGTTTAAGCCACCAGCGATGATATTTTGTTCTGGCAGCCTGAGCTGCCTAAAATATATATTTATATCTATATTGCATAAGTAAGTTTGATTTCTTAATATCTATTTCCAACACTAGACTCTAAGATTAGACTTCATGAGGATTGGTTCTGTGTCTGTTTTATTTACTTGTTATATCCCTGCCTGGTCAGGAACTGTCTTCTGTAAGTGTTTCCTGCCCTTATGAATGATAGGAATTAAGCTGGTTCCAGGGCTTGATGATACACACAGTCCTTGTGGTCAGGTCATCATATTCTTAATAGTTCAGTCATGGAGACAAACAATAAACAAATAAGTGCATGATTGAAATAAATGTTGGGATTAAAAAGTGTAGGGTCTGTGTGTGCATCCACATATTAGTGTGTCTATATAAATCTGACCAGGCAAAGCAGGAGTAGAGAAAGATGAGAGCATTTCACAAGGAGTGAGCAGGAAGTAGAAATCCCAGTGTCTTCACCAAGAAAGAGAGTAGACCTGTATGAATGGAATACAGTAAGTTCTACTTCTAAAAATGCCTACTATTTGAGTCTATTTCTCATGACCTGGGTTTCCCAAGAATCCTCTATCAAGAGCCTGCTAGCAAATTTACATTATAGCAAAAGTGATTGATTTTACTCATTTAAGAATTGAGGGAGTTGATCAGGGACATTGATTGACCATCGATGTGTGAAAGTTTCATGGTATTCTGGGGTAACAATTGATTGACTTAACTGATATACTGTATATTTAATATTATCTTATATTCAGGGTGAATTTTTTCAATAAAATATATTTGTATACCCATTAGTGAAATTATACAAATTCTGGAAATTTCTGTTGCCCACCATATGAATTGGTAAATATAACTACAGTGAATATAGTGACTCCAGTGATTCAGAAGCATTTTATACATCATTTCAATACTCAAGAGACATTAGTCAGTTATCTGCAAAACAGAAAAATGCTTGTCAAGGACCAGAAAATGAAGAGATGGTACGTTATACTTTCCTCCCCTTTCTTTCTTCAACCAAAATGTCTATACGTCAAATTATGACTTTGCAGTACACAATACATGTGGTTAAAAAAAAAAATCTTACTTCATTCAAGTTCAAGACATCACTCCAAGACTTAGAATCCTCATTACAAAATAACTTTAATTAGTTTAACAAGTGGGTTTTTTATTATTACTATTGGACTGGATCCAGTAGTTCTTTTCAACAGACAGATTGAGAAAGAAACCTCTCTTGTGTTGGGGCTTCCTGGTTATAAACAACGTAATGCTTAATTAAACAACTAAAGCTGAGAAAAATCGAGTGTAGGGTCCCAGCAAGGTGCTTGGTTATAGTCATCCATAAAGAAAGAAATCCAGGAAATTATTCATAGAACTCTCAGGGCTCATATAAATGTTGCTCAGAGACTAGAAATAGCATTTCCTACAATACAGGGAAGCATCTAAATCATTCCTAGGTATACTGCATTTTTTATGTTTTTGTGTGTGTACCTTTAAAGGTGTGGGAAGTACATTCAGGTAGACAGAGGTTTGATGGAAGCAAAAAAAAAAAGACTTTGTATTCTCGCTTTTATTTGGCAGAAGTGGTATCAAGACTATAAACACTAGAAATGAGTGTTGCAAGTTTTGCTAAAATATGCAGACTATTAGAAAACATGAATATGTATATATATGTGTGTGTGTAATTGTGCGTGTTAAATTTTTGTTTGTGTTTTATAACTTGTTAGAATGAGTCTTTGCAAAATTCCAGGAAAGCAGGCATGTTCTCGGGTACAAGCACATATTGGTCAATAAGGAACTGCATGAAATCTGAGCCAACTGCTTTTAATTGCTGGGAATTATAAATGTGTTCATAGATCTATGAGATATGGACTCTCTGAGTGCTAACCATGTGCAAGTCTTCTTTTAAGTGTTTTATATTTAACCTTCAATGCAAAGAGAGTGGTACTAAGAGTATTTCCATTATACAAATGAAGGAACTGAAAAACAGAGAGGTTAAGTAACTTGTAAAGGGTCACACAGCTAGTAAGTAGTAGGACTGGGGTTTAAACATGGGAGTCTGGCTCCAGAACACGTGTTTCATAACCACCATACTCTTGTGAAAGCAGTCAAGAAACAAATGGGTCAGGGTGGCATAAAAGGGCATAAAAATAAATGAGACAGTGTGCAAAGACTTAACATCGTAACCAATAGGGTAGGCACAAGACAAATGCGACCTGGATTGAATTTTATCATGACATATTATGATGATAACAAGTCTCATAAACAGTAACTACAGCCCCTAAAACGTTCTCTAAAACATAATAAGTACAAAAAGACAGCATACTCTACAAATACCTAAAACTGTATTCTAAGTGCTTAACACATTAAATTGTTTAATTCCCACAAAAATCTTATGAATTGCATAATGTTTTCATTCCATTTAATGGATAGAAAAATTGAGGCACAAAAACGTTAAGAAATTTGGCTGAGACCACATTATTAGTATGTTTTTGAAATTGGGCTTTAAAGTAAGGTGGCCTAGCTCTAAAGTCTGTTCTCTTATACTATACTGTACTTCCTGAGGCATTCTAAGTTTACAGTCCATTATTAACCTAAGTTTACTGTCCATATTAGACCATCTATTGGGCTAAAACTCCTGATAAGCTCACAGATGGCTTTATGACTGGCAGCAATCATAAACTATGGGCCCACATTTCAAACTGTGACTTACTGATGACCATGAATTTATACCCAAGAACATGCCTGACTTACTAGAATTTTGGAAAGATGCTTAAAACTCTTAGTAAGCTCTTTGTTCTCCATTTTGGTACAATGTTCTGCTAAAAGACATTGTTTCCAGTAATATTTATTGAAGGAGTTGAACACGAATATCAGGGATGACAACGTAATACATTAGACACATAGACTGTCAGAAGACAGATTCATTCTTAAGCAAAGTTAGCATAGTCTCTCCTCTGTAGAGTGTACTTTGAAGGACCAAAGCGCCCCATGGATCCTTCTTTGTCTGCTAATATATGCTAAACTCCTGATAAGCTCACAGATGGCTTTATGACTGGCAGCAATCATAAACTATGGGCCCACATTTCAAACTGTGACTTACTGATGACCATGAATTTATACCCAAGAACATGCCTGACTTACTAGAATTTTGGAAAGATGCTTAAAACTCTTAGTAAGCTCTTTGTTCTCCATTTTGGTACAATGTTCTGCTAAAAGACATTGTTTCCAGTAATATTTATTGAAGGAGTTGAACACGAATATCAGGGATGACAACGTAATACATTAGACACATAGACTGTCAGAAGACAGATTCATTCTTAAGCAAAGTTAGCATAGTCTCTCCTCTGTAGAGTGTACTTTGAAGGACCAAAGCGCCCCATGGATCCTTCTTTGTCTGCTAATATATGCTAAAAAAAAAAAAAAAAAAAGATCATTAACTTATCATTCAGTTTACTATTTTTATGTCACATTCATTGTTAATATAACACCATTTTCCTGTATCCATTATTCCCTCTTAAGTGCAGGGGAACTACATTTCCCAGAATCCTTGGCAGAGGGTTCTGGGTTAGATTCAGCCAATGAGAATCTCTTCCTTGTGATCTGGCAAATGAGACGCAGAAGCCCTCATTGTTCCCAAGGCAGAAGCTGGCCACCTGGTGAGCTTAGTGCAGAAGACAGGGTTGGCCAGGAGAGTCCAGATAGCCTCCCGTAAAACATGCTCTGCCTCTGCAGGCTTCTGAGATCTGAGCTAGTAGCTTCCTTTGACTGCAGTTCCCACTGGTCTCCTGAAGGCTGCTGGCAGCTTTCCTGACCTTTGCCCCACTAGCCTTCAATAAGACTTAACCCTTTATCACTCTGTTTTAAATCATTCTGTCAAAATACTTAGGTCTTGTTTATGGTTTCCTTTGCTGTGCAAAAGCTTTTAAGTTTCATTAGGTCCCATTTGTTTATTTTTGTTTTTATTTCCATTTCCCTAGGAGGTGGGTTAAAACGGATCTTGCTGATTCATGTCATAGAGTGTTCTGCCTATGTTTTCCTCTAAGAGTTTGATAGTGTCTGGCCTTACATTTAGGTCTTTAATCCATTTTGAGTTTATTTTTGTGTATGGTGTAAGGGAGTATTCTAATTTCATACTTTTACATGTACCTGTCCAGTTTTCCCAGCACCACCAATCCCACTACTGGGCATATACCCTGAGAAAACCATAATTCAAAAAGAGTCATGTACCAAAATGTTCATTGCAGCT
>NC_041224.1:164506076-164506604 GCF_002837175.3 Physeter macrocephalus
AACCTTGTCTTGTTCCTGATCTTAGTGGAAATGGTTCCAGTGTTTCACCATTGTGAGAAATGTTGGCTGTGGGTTTGTCATATATGGCCTTTATTATGTTGAGGAAAGTTCCCTCTATGCCTACTTTCTGCAGGGTTTTTATCATAAATGGGTGTTGATTTTGTCAAAAGCTTTTTCTGCATCTATTGAGATGCTCATATGCTTTTTCTCCTTCAATTGGTTAATATGGTGTATCACGTTGATTGATTTGCATATATTGAAGAATCCTTGCATTATGTGAATAAACCCCACTTGATCATGGTGGGGATCCTTTTAATGTGCTGTTGGATTCTGTCTGCTAGTATTTTATTGAGGATTTTTGCATCTATGTTCATCAGTGATATTGGCCTGTAGTTTTCTTTCTTTGTGACATCTTTGTCTGGTTTTGGTATCAGGGTTATGGTGGCCTTGTAGAATGAGTTTGGGAGTGTTCCTCCCTCTACTATCTTTTGGAAGAGTTTGAGAAGGATAGGTGTTAGCTCTTCTCTA
>NC_041224.1:164506919-164508414 GCF_002837175.3 Physeter macrocephalus
TTCTAGGTATTTTTTGATTTCCTCTTTGAATTCTTCAGTGATCACTTGGTTATTAAGTAGTGTATTGTTTAGCCTCCATGTGTTTGTATTTTTTACAGGTCTTTTCCTGTAATTGATATCTAGTCTCATAGTGTTGTGGTCGGAAAAGATACTTGATACGATTTCAATTTTCTTAAATTTACCAAGGCTAGATTTGTGACCCAAGATATGATCTATCCTGGAGAATGTTCCATGAGCACTTGAGAAAAATGTGTATTCTATTGTTTTTCGATGGAATGTCCCATAAATATCAATTAAGTCCATCTTGTTTAATGTATCATTTAAAGCTTGTGTTTCCTTATTTATTTTCATTTTGGATAATGTGTCCACTGGTGAAAGTGGGGTGTGAAAGTCCCCTACTATGATTGTGTTACTGTCGTATTCCCCTTTTATGGCTGTTAGTATTTGCCTTATGTATTGAGGTGCTCCTATGTTGGGTGCATAAATATTTACAATTGTTATATCTTTTTCTTGGACCGATCCCTTGATCATTATGTAGTGTCCTTCTTTGTCTCTTGTAATAGTCTTTATTTTAAAGTCTATTTTGTCTGATATGAGAATTGCTACTCCAGCTTTCTTCTGATTTCCATTTGCATGGAATATCTTTTTCCATCCCCTCACTTTCAGTCTGTATGTGTCCCTAGGTCTGAAGTGGGTCTCTTGTAGACAGCATATATATGGGTCTTGTTTTTGTATCCATTCAGCCAGTCTGTGTCTTTTGGTGGGAGCATTTAATCCATTTACATTTAAGGTAATTATCGATATGTATGGTCCTATTACCATTTACTGAATTGTTTCGGGTTGTTCTTGTAGGTCTTTTCCTTCTCTTGTGTTTCTTGCCTAGAGAAGTTCCTTTAGCATTTGTTGTAAAGCTGGTTTGGTGGTGCTGAACTCTCTCAGCTTTTGCTTGTCTGTAAAGGTTTTAATTTCTCCATCAAATCTGAATGAGATCCTTGCCGGGTAGAGTAATCTTGGTTGTAGGTTTTTTTCCTTCATCACTTTAAATATGTCCTGCAACTCCCTTCTGGCCTGTAGCATTTCTGCTGAAAGATCAGATGTTAACCTTATGGGGATTCCTTTGTGTGTTATTTGTTGTTTTTCCCTTGCTGCTTTTAATATGTTTTCTTTGTATTTAATTTTTGACAGTTTGATTATTATGTGTCTTGGCGTGTTTATCCTTGGGTTTATCCTGTATGGGACTCTCTGTGCTTCCTGGACTTGATTGACTATTTCCTTTCCTATATTAGGGAAGTTTTCAACTATAATCTCTTCAAATATTTTCTCAGTCCCTTTCTTTTTCTCTTCTTCTTCTGGGACCCCTATAATTCGAATGTTGGTGCATTTAATGTTGTCCCAGAGGTCTCTGAGACTGTCCTCAGTTCTTTTCATTCTTTTTTCTTTATTCTGCTCTGCAGTAGTTATTTCCACTATTGTATCTTCCAGGTCACTTATCCGT
>NC_041224.1:164508989-164552685 GCF_002837175.3 Physeter macrocephalus
GTGTGTTTTTCTGTCTTCTCATTTTGCTTATCTTACTGTGTTTGGAGTCTCCTTTTTGCAGGCTGCAGGTTCATATTTCCCCTTGTTTTTGGTGTCTGTCCCCAGTGGTTCAGTGGGTTGTGTAGGTTTCCTGGTGGAGGGAACTAGTGCCTGTGTTCTGGTGGATGCGGCTGGATCTTGTCTTTCTGTTGGGCAGGTCCACATCTGGTGGGTGGTGTGTCTTGGGGCGTCTGTGGCCTTATTATGATTTTAGGCACCCTCTCTGCTAGTGGATGGGGTTGTGATCCTGTCTTGCTAGTTGTTTGGCAGAGGATGTCCAGCAGTCTTCTCATTTTGCTTAACTTACTGTGTTTGGGGTTTTCCTTTTCGCAGGCTGCAGGTTTGTAGTTCCCCTTGTTTTTGGTGTCTGTCCCCAGTGGCTAAGGTTGGTTCAGTGGGTTGTGTAGGTTTCCTGGTGGAGGGAACTAGTGCCTGTGTTCTGGTGGATGCGGCTGGATCTTGTCTTTCTGTTGGGCAGGTCCACATCTGGTGGGTGGTGTGTCTTGGGGCGTCTGTGGCCTTATTATGATTTTAGGCACCCTCTCTGCTAGTGGATGGGGTTGTGATCCTGTCTTGCTAGTTGTTTGGCAGAGGGTGTCCAGCACTGTATCTTGCTGGTCGTTGAGTGAAGCTGGATCTTGGTGTTGAGATGGAGATCTCTGGGAGATTTTCGCCATTTGATATTACATGGAGCTGAGAGGTCTCTTGTGGACCAGTGTCCTGAAGTTGGCTCTCCCATCTCAGTGGCACAGCACTGACACATGGCTGGAGCACCAAGATCCTGTCCTCTACATGGCTCAGAATAAAAGGGAGAAAAAATAGAAAGAAAGAAGGTAAAATAAAATAAAGTAAAATAAAATAAAATAAGGGCGTCTGTGGCCTTATTATGATTTTAGGCACCCTCTCTGCTAGTGGATGGGGTTGTGATCCTGTCTTGCTAGTTGTTTGGCAGAGGGTGTCCAGCACTGTATCTTGCTGGTCGTTGAGTGAAGCTGGATCTTGGTGTTGAGATGGAGATCTCTGGGAGATTTTCGCCATTTGATATTACATGGAGCTGAGAGGTCTCTTGTGGACCAGTGTCCTGAAGTTGGCTCTCCCATCTCAGTGGCACAGCACTGACACATGGCTGGAGCACCAAGATCCTGTCCTCTACATGGCTCAGAATAAAAGGGAGAAAAAATAGAAAGAAAGAAGGTAAAATAAAATAAAGTAAAATAAAATAAAATAAAGTTATTAAAATAAAAAATAAATTAAAAATGATTATTAAGAAAAAGAATTTTTTTAAGTAAAAAAAAAAAAAGGAAAGATAGAAAAACGGATGGACAGAACCCTAGGACAAATGGTGAAAGCAAAGCTATACAGACAAAATCTCACACAGAAGCATACACATACACACTCACAAAAAGAGGAAAAGGGGAAAAAAATGATATATCTTGCTCCCAAAGTCCACCTCCTCAATTTGGGATGATTCGTTGTCTATCCAGGTATTCCACAGATGCAGGGCACATCAAGTTGATTGTGGAGCTTTAATCCGCTGCTCCTGAGGCTGCTGGGAGAGATTTCCCTTTCTCTTCTTTTTTCTCACAGCTCCCGGGGTTCGGCTTGGGATTTAGCCCTGCCTCTGCGTATAGGTTGCCTGAGGGCGTCTGTTCTTTGCTCAGACAGGACGAGGTTAAAGGAGCAGCTGATTCGGGGACTCTGGCTCACTCAGGCTGCAGGGAGGGAGGAGCACGGATGCGGGGCAACTGCGGCGGCAGAGGCCAGCATGACGTTGCACTAACCTGAGGCGCGCCGTGCGCTCTCCCGGGGAAGTTGTCCCTGGATCCCGGGACCCTGGCAGTGGCGGGCTGCACAGGCTCCCGGGAGGGGGAGGTGTGGAGCGTGACCTGTGCTCGCCCACAGGCTTCTTGGTGGCGGCAGCAGCAGCCTTAGCGTCTCATGCCCGTCTCTGGGGTCCGCGCTGTTAGCCGCGGCTCGCGCCCGTCTCTGGAGCTCCTTTAAGTGGCACGCTTAATTCTCTCTCCTCGCGCACCAGGAAGCAAAGAGGGAAGAAAAAGTCTCTTGCCTCTTCTTCAGCTCCAGACCTTTTCCCGGACTCCCTCCCGGCTAGCCGTGGTGCACTAACCCCTTCAGTCTGTGTTCACGCCGCCAACCCCAGTCGTCTCCCTGGGATCCGATCGAAGCCCGAGCCTCCGCTCCCAGCCCCCGTCCGTCTCGGCGGGTGAGCAGACAAGCCTCGGGCTGATGAGTGCTGGTCGGCAACGACCCTCTGCGGGAATCTCTCCGCTTTGCCCTCCGCACCCTGTTGCTTCGCTCTCCTCCGCGGCCCCGAAGCTTCCGCTCTCCACCCGCAGTCTCTGCTGGCAAAGGGGCTTCTTGTGTGTGGAAACCTTTCGTCCTTCACGGCTCCCTCCCACTGGTGCAGGTCCCGTCCCTATTCTTTTGTCTCTGTTTATTCTTTTTTCTTTTGCCCTACCCAGGTATTTGGGGAGTTTCTTGCCTTTTGGGAGGTCTGAGGTCTTCTGCCAGCGTTCAGTAGGTGTTCTGTAGGAGTTGTTCCACGTGTAGATGTATTTCTGATGTATCTGTGGGGAGGAAGGTGATCTCCACGTCTTACTCTTCCGCCATCTTCTCAAATCTCTCTAAAAATACTTAGGATGCTTTCCATTTTCCTGTTTGAACCTTGACTCATAACTGCATTTATTCATTTTTGAAAGACTAGTATTATTATTACCTCATGTCTCTATGTCACGATTCAGCTTGCAAAGTACAGTCATATATATTTGTCCCCCAATTTATCTTAAAATAAGTCTATGAAGTGGATAGAGTAGGCATTATCTCCAGTACATAAATAATTTATCTAAGCCCTGATTTCTCTGTGCTTTTGTAAGGAATGACTTAAAGCAAGCTAGTGACAAAATCAATACAAGAACTTAGCCCAACTGATCAACTGTGTTCTTCGTATCATATTCAGTAGTTTCAGAATGCTCTTCATTGAGAAGATCCTGAATTCTCAGCTAAAATGAAAAAGATGAAGTACTATGAGTCACTGAAATTTAAAGATCTTTTAAAAGGCGTCTATGAAGCCTAAGGTCATTTTTCAACCCCTTACTGACTGCAGAAAGTTTAATCACCATTTTGTAATGTAAGCTATATCTGCTTCAATTAAACACAACAAGCAAATAAAATAAATAATACCTTAAAAATAAAGCAAACAAGCAAATAAAATAAAATAGTACCTTAAAATTTAGTTTTAAATTATATACATTTATGCTTATGCAGTCCAATTTCCCTATGAAAACAAAATAGAAAATAAATGAACATCAAATAAATCAGCAGTAGTATCTATTAACCGTGGTATCTTTTTAAAGCTCCTCCTTTAAAAATGTTGTCTGTTTTCCCCTTCCTACTGAATTAAACAGAGGAAAACAGTGAAATTGAAAGCTTAGAAGCTTTTAATTAGCAAACCTTTCTTGTTATTGTATTTAACATTTCCGTTAGAAGAGCAAGGACCTGTGGAAATATTTTCAATGCTTATTTGTTTTTCCTTTGAAAATTTATTTGACTATTACAGCAAATGAATTGTTTTAAAACATTGCTTTCAAAATTATAATATGCTGTATATCAAGCTAGAGAGTTGACATCATATTAGCTGCATTGTGTTTGCAAGAGAAAGCTTTATAAAATAGATTATCAATTATCTGTAAATTTTTCTGCATTTATTGAGGTGATAATTTTGCTCTGTTTATAAGTTCATTGTTTCATCATTCATATACTCTTCCTTGCTATTCCCATTCATTTCTTCTATGTAGACATATCCGTTTAAAATATTTTGCATTAACTTTATTCATACCGTTGCCTTAGAGGCAGTAGGGGGAGAAAACATGCTTTTTATCCTCCTTGTTTTTATTAATTTGCATCTAAGGTAAGTTAGAGTTTTCATTCTGTGTTTCATCACAACTAAAAACCATTGTAGAAGTAGGATTAAAAGAGTCACTGAGAGATCTTGTAGAAACACTGGACATTTTCAGAGAAGTGGAAGTCATAGTGGCCATTATCGATCCAATTGGTTTCACCAGATAGGTCCATGCTGCTACAGGCTTTGACTGACAAGTTCAACTCAGCTTCTGGAATCACAACTTCATCACCTATTAATTGGAAAGGTCTGAAATAAGCATTTCAATTACACTTAAGGGCTCAATTGAGTTCCTTAAGCTCTGTGATATCATTAAGACTTCTCATGCAAATTGATGTTGCTATTTCAAATACGTCGACCAGATTAATTATTAGCAATGGAAATAATAGCAATATCCCCACCCCTTCTCTACCACCAAGGAAGACCATCACCTTCTGTGTCTTTCTGTTTATCTCTATGTGTCTTCTACTTTTCTATCTCTTATAAGTATACTTGTCGTTGGATTTAGGACAAATCCTAATCCTGAATGACCTCATCTCAAGATCATTACCTTAGTTCCAACTGCAAAAACAACTATTTCAAATAAGGTCATATTCTGTGGTTATGGATGGACATATTTTTGGGGTCACCACTATTCAGTGTACTAGAGTGACTAAGATTTATCAAGAGGTTCTTATCTTTAGGCTCTGACCAAATGATCTTCATGTGTTTACACCAATCTTATGTAGTTCTTACAACCCTCGAGGGGGTGATGCAGTAGGAAAAGAATGAAAAAATGAATGTATTAGTATCTTAGTAACAAATTATCACAAATTCAGTGGCTTAAAACAACAGAAATCTATGCTGTCATATTTCTGAAGTCCAGAGGTGTGAAATCAAAGGTGTCATCAGGCTTGGTTCCTTCCGGAGGCTCCAAGGGAGCATCTGTTCCATGCCTCCCTCCAAACTTCTAGTGGCTGCTACCAATCCCTGGTGTTTCTTAGCTTGTAGTTGCATCACTCCAGTCTCTGCCACCATCATCACATGGCCTTTCCCTTTGTGTCTCTCTGTGTGTCTCTGTGTATCTTCTTTTCTGTCTCTTATAAGTATACTTGTCATTGGATTTAGGACAAACCCTAATCCAGAATGAATTTGTCTCAAGAGCCTTACCTTACTTCCATTTGTAAAGACAATGACCTCAAATAAATTCACATTCTGTGGTTCTGGATGGACATATCTTTTGGGTGGCCACTATTCAAAGTACTACAGTGAATATCCAGCTACTTGGTTTATTATTTTCACGGACTTGACTAATTCAGCAGGAAGAAAAACAGGTCAACAGTAATTATAAGCTCTCTTTAGTACACATACTAAATTAATTCAATTTACTTACTGATATTATTTCCCTTCACTGCTTCACCCTTTTGGGATATAGTGTAAACCCCTTCCACACTCTCCAAACATCCCGCCTTCCCCGAGATGGAGCTACCCAAACCACAAGTACCTTCTGGCTTCAGCTCTAATGAAAGCTTACATTATTTGAATTCTTTTTACCATGGAAAGGGTTCCCTATTGCCATGGCTACTGAGAGGGCAATATAAATAGTTAAGTCTGAGTTGGCCCTTCTGTTCTATTTTTCCAATGCCAACTGGATTTTTGCCTCCTTTCACATTTGTAAACAAAGAGTGTCTTCACAGTCACCATTTATGAATTTGTCTTTCCCCAGGGTCTTTGTAACCTGTACTCATTATTTTGTTTTCAATGACTTCCTCATTCTTTTTCCACTAACCAATATTGATAACTTCCTTGCCTCCAAAACAATAGATTCTCCTCCAATCCATACTGAGAAACCAATAGTTTTCAGTACAGAGATGGATGAAATAGGGAAAATATTTCCTTGCGGTTGAAAATGTTTTTATCGCTAGTAGGTGTTTTTGTGCCAAAAGACAAGAATAATGTCGTTGCTCATGAAAATAATGCCTCAGTTCACTTGGTTCTCTTCATAAATATCAAGTAAAACTGTATAATTAAAATCATCTGGGATTTTACATTGCAGTCCTTATGAAAAGTCCTATTTCTATATGTTTCAGTGGGAATTCAGGTTTTATTTTCTTTAATGGTTGCTTTTTAAGCCTAAATCTGAGATCCACTTAGAATTCTGTTTTAAAATTTATTGCTTATATTTTCTAGTATAGTAATTATAATTTTAAAATGCCAACTAGAAAACAAGTAGTGTATGAGAACTCATTGATTTGTCACTTGGCACAAAACACTTCCATCAAAGTAAAAAATAAAGAAGCATTTTTAAAATGATTTATTAATAATTTTTGAATTGGATATGAGTCAGAGTAGAAGTCTGAATTTTTTTTTTAAAGTAAAACTTTTATTTGATGTCACACTTGATTTGCACCTCTCAGGCTCTGTCAGGATGGATAGAAGGGGACTGATAATTGAATGAAAGTGGAGATTTAACATCATGCCAGTATTAAGAAGTACTAGACACTAGGAGGCTGCCATACTGGTTACTACATTGATTGCCAGAGTTGGCTTGGTCAATAGGGATCTTCATGAGACTTCCTTAACCTTTGCCAATTACTATAATACAATTTTATTATAGGAGCTATCTATGGAAGGCCTAGTTAATATCAAAAGGACAAGGTGAAACCACAAGGTGAAGGAAGATGTAGAATCAGATATGTTCTAGAGACATTGTAGGGCACAGCCAGTTTCATCATGGGAGAGATTCATCCCAGTTAATGATACACAACAAACATTTAGGAGTTAGTTACTGCTATTTTAATTGGCGGTATTCCAATATTCTGGTAAACCATGTTATTCGATTTTATATTTAAATTAATTTTTTGTAGCATAATTTACACACAGTTAAATGCACCTGTGGACAAATCTATGCATCTGTGTAACTGCCACTACAACCAAGACTATGTCCATCATCCCAAAGAGATTTTTTGTGCCTCCTTGCTGTCAGGAGGCCCAGCTCCAGGCCCAGAAAATGAGTGATCTGCTTTCTGTTACTCAATATTAGGTCTGCCTATTCTAGAATATTATATTAATGGGGTCATACAGTAAGTAGTCTTTTTTGTCTGACTTTTTATTCAGCACTGTGTTTTTGAGATACAGCTGTGTTGTTGCATCTATCAGTACTTTGTTTTTCTCTATTGCTGAGTTGTATTTCACTGAATGTAACACAATTCATTTATCAGTTCACCTGCTGATGGGCATTTGGGTTTTCTGCAGCTTGTCACTATTATGAATAAAGCTTATATGAATATTTCTGTATGTTTTTGTAGATTTTTTTTGTAGATATGTATTTTCAATTACTTTAAGTGACTGCATAGGAGTAAAATTTCTGGGTGATATAGTAACTTTATGTTTAACTTTATAAGAAACTGTCAAAGAGATTTCCATTTTGCAATCCCACCAGCAACATATGAAAGTTCAAGTTATTTTGTATCTTTGCCATTTTGGGGAATTGTAAGGTTTTCATCAGTCATTTGAATAGGTTTCTGGTTGTATTTCATTGTACTTTCAATTTACATTATTCTGATTACTAATGGTGTTGAACATTTTTCCTGTGCTTATTAGTCATTTGTACATCTCCTTTTGTGACATGCCTGTAGAGTTTTTTTGCCCATTCTTAAAACTGAGTTGTCCTCTTCATACTGAGTTGTAAATTATTTTTTATTCTGGATATGCTGTCATGGGAGAGTGGCTGTACTGGACTATGGGTAGATCACTTCCTTTCTGTTTACTGGGGAGAAGAATAAAAACTGCTGCAATTCAATGCTATTGTTCAAAGAGGTGCCGCCCAGAGACATAGTTTGATTCTGAATAATCTACTCAGGGGAGGTAAACATTTCAACCTAAATTTAGGCAACAGTGCTAATGAACAATTCCTACGTCCTAGGGATTTCAACTACAGCTATTTATTTCTTGCACATGTTACATGAGGGTGAAGAACAGTTGATACTACTCTAAGCTACCAGGCTATGGGGTCTCTTCTTTCTGAGATTCTGGCTGAAGGACCACTCCTGAATGGGTGGAAAATGGTGTCCTCCCATTTTCATGGCAGAGGGAAAGAACAAGAGAGACAGGACAGCCACATGGTGACAGTAAACTTTCTGCTGGGATGTGGTTTGTGCTGTGTCACTCACATTCTATTGGCTAAAGCACGTCACAGGGCTGAGCCCAATGTGAGTGAACAGGGTGAGAATACATGTCCCATGATAGGGGTAGGAGAATGAAGATCTGTGAACACCAATATAATCTACCACAATCAGTTGCAAAAAACACTTACAACCCAGGTATAGAACTCGCAAAAAGAAATCACATGCAACACTCAGAGTATAAAGCCTGCACATGGCAAGCTTTGAATAAATGTTCACTCTTATTTTTATTATTTCCTTTTATGTAGACCAGATCCTGTTTCACCTTATAAGAAACCATTCTCTGGAATGTATAGGAAGATTTTATAACAGTACTGATTCAGTTGAATTGATTAGAAATCAGGTGGCCTTGTCATCTCTATTTTCTTAGTTCTAGACCTTTACTCAGAATGAGAGACAGACTTCATTCCAGTACATGTGAAATGCTGAATTATGAACCATTAAAAATTTCACATACTTAACAACAGAGTGAAGTTATTGATAATGAACTTAAAACCTGTGAGCTTGTTTAGACACATTTAGAGTTGGTTTCTCTGCTTGTATGTTAAAATCTTACATAACATAAATGTGCATTAGTTTGCAACAGGTGCAATGTGTCTTAAATAGAGGAAGTCTAGAAAACATACTTTTGCTCCTCCCTAAAATGCCTCTTCCTAACCCCTCTTAAAGCACCTTGTACTGGAATTCTGCATTATTGTGTGCCATCTTCTCTAGACTGTCACTTCCTTCAAGCTAGAGTCATGTCTCAGGAGTTGGGGACACTATAGATGAATTAATGTATTATCTAATACTATAGCAAGGTAAAAATACTGCACAAAAACTCAGTAACAACAATAACAATGATGATGCTGATAATGATGATAGTAACGATAAAGATTTGTATGGCCCTTATTATATGCCAGGCTCTTTTCCAAACACTTCTTTAACCAGTTGCCATGAAAGAGGTACTACATTTAAAGCTGAATTACCGAAGTGGAAACTGATGTCAGAAAGGTTTACTAAGTGGCTCAGCGTCCGGAGCCACTACTCAGAAGCTATGTTACAGTGGTCAACAGTGAACCATGCTTCCTGAAGTTCACACCTTGATGGTTGCCTTGGCCATGTGACTTTCCTTGGCCGATGGGACATTATAATATGTGGTGCTAGCAGAACATCTAGAGGTCTAGTTATCTTAGAACACTCCCTTTTGGGACCTAGCCACTATGTTAGATGCCTGGTTTAGGCTACTGAAAGATTAGTGACCATGTGGGAAGAAAGACACTGAGTCCACAATGAGAGCGATGTCCAGCCATCCTGATACTCTAGCTGAGCCCAGTCCCAACAGACCCAGTAGCTGAAGGCGGGCACATAAGTAACCTAAGGGGAGAACAGAAGAGCTGCCCAGCCAACCCAAAGGTTTGTCAGAAATAATGTGTAGTTTTATGCCACTACGTTTTGGATTGTTTTTATACATAGCAATTTACAACTGAAATAGAAGACACGACATCTTCTGCCTCAGGGACTTTTGTTGTTATTAAAGCAGCTAAAGAAATGTGTATATATATATATATATATATATATATATATATATAGTTAATGTATTATATTAACCTCATCCATATTTTCTGGATTTTCTACAAAATCTGCCCACAATTATGATCTAGTCCTGCAGGAGATTTCTCCTTGTCACAGAATACAGAGTGCCAACTCTGTATTGGCACATAATACAGAACTTGCTAAATTAAATAACCCCATTTCCTTAAGTTCCAGAAATCTGATTTTTGGGACAATGTCAAAACAAACTCTGATGAGATTTCAACAGTGATCATGGAGGTTGGTTACCAGTGGGTATTTGACACATTTTTTCTCACTCTTGGCCAAGTGCGCCTAAACCAAATCAGAGGTATTGTTTAACTGGTTACTGATTAATATTTCTGACAATGTGGTAATCGGCTATCCAGATGAGCAATTAATCAGAGTAGTGAGAAATAAATAGCATCTTTAGATCACATTTTATTGCAGCCTAAAGACCAAGTTTGTTCCTAGAGTTCTCATACCAGAAATGAGGTGAATGTTAGCCATGAATCTACACAATCAGTCATTTAGCACTTGACCTTTAGAGTTAGATAAATTTTCCTCAAAGAAATCAGTCAATGCTTTTGCAATCATAAGGAAAGAGCTAAATATATATATGTATATATATAGGAGGTTTTTTTATGAGGAATTGCTTCACATGATTATGTAGGCTAAGTTCCATGGTCCACCATCTGCAAGTTGGAGACCCAGGAAAGCTTGTGGTGTAATTTAATCTGAGTCCAAAGACCTGAAAACCAGAGCCACTGATGGTGTAAGTTCCAGTCCATGGACCATAGAGGTTGAAATGAGATGTCCCCAGCTCAACCAGTGGGACAGGAAAAAAGCAGTGAATTCTTCCTTCCTCTGTCTTTTTTTCTGTTCAGGCCCTCAATAAATTGAAAGATACCCACACTAGGGAGGGAAATCTACTTTACTGAGTCCACTGATGCAAATGCTAATCTCATCGAGCAATGCCCTCCCAGACACACCCAGTGAAATAGTGTTTAATCTGGGAATCCCATGGCCAGTAAAGCTGACACATAAAGTTAACCATTACAAATATGAATAAAGAAACCATTGCACAGCAAGGTGTTCAAAATCCATGATGATGACATTGATAATTATTAGAGTACATTGCATAGAAGCAATGGAAACAAGGGTCACCCTGTAATGTTTGTTCTTCCCCAAATTTCCTTCAAATGTTAAAACAGAACCATTCTTTTCTCCTCTTTAACATCACCTGAGTTTCACCCTGAGAGCCCTTTCTAGCTCTGTTATACTCCAGGAATTCCTGGAAGAAAGATTCAGAGTTTTAGGCTGTTGGGACTCCTGCTCATCCTTATGCTGAGTAACAACAGAGGTTCCAAAGAGCCTTGGGACTCTCCAGCTTCTCCAGCACACAACAGACCAGGACCAACCTGAGAGGCAGAAAGACTTGCACCTCTTTCAGATTCCAAAGTTTTAGAACAAGAGGTCTGGGCTGTAAACACAGGCTTGCTGCAAAATAGTTCTCAAAATTCAAGCAAAGCTGGTAGAGATTTGACATTGAACAGATAGGGATCAAAATCCTGGCCCTGCACCTTTGAAAATGCATTTCCTTTGGCAAGAACCTGGTCTTCTCAACCCCTCAGTGTCCTCAAGTATAAAATGCAATAATAATACCTACCTCACAGGGCTGTTGTGAACATCAAAAGGGAAAATATACTTAAAACGTTTGCCATAGAGCTTTGGGTTCAGATTATTAATCAAGTTATAAGCCCTATGAAGAACAAACATTATTACAGATAATAATATGAAATACCCTCAAAGCTCTAAAATTGTCTTTAACTTCTCTGCACCAGGCAACTCAATGCATTGTGCAGACCCACAACTCCAGGGCTACTGAGGTTTGTAAGTAGTATGTTTATATCAGAGCTCAATAGATTCAAATCAACTGAACCCCATGATTCCCCATGTATATAACAACTGAAACTTCCTTGAAATCAATATGAAATACTCAAATACTTAAATTCATAATATCAGGCTTCTGGGACTTATGTCAGAGCACAATTGTGGTGAAATTGGCTCATGTCAAAGGCATTTTTATAGTTTACATCCTCCCTTCCACCTGGCTGAGATGCAACTTTGTCAATACACAAAAGAGTTTTTGGATCCACTGGAGCATAAGCTATCCCATGCTTAAGGTTATGGTATTTATTCAAACATCAGAATGGGAGCTGACGAGATAATTGTGGTCCTTCCATTATTTAGTTATGGAGACATGTTTCCCTTTAATTTCTTTCTTCTAAATCAGTGTTTATTTACCGGCAGTTCATGTCAAATCACTTTTGAGACTTTTCCAGGTTTTATCTTCCTTTGCCCAAATCAATGGGTATGAAATGAGTTCCAGGCATGCATAGTTTTTAAAAGCCCAACCTTTAAATCTGATGTGTACCCCTGATTAAGAGCCACTTGTGAAAATGAGTTGACTCAATCCGTGTCAATAATCTTTTAAAAGGTGAAACTCAGTTACAATTTCACTGTTTCCTTCATAGTATTTTACGTTGTATGTATTGACAAAATCTTTAATTTTCAAATTTTATTACAAATTTTAATTTTGATTAACCATAAAAAGAAAAAAATCATAGCATTGTAGAACCAGAAAAAAAGGAAGAGGGTGTTATTAGTTTTTCTACATGGGAGGGTTGCAAAATTCCGAATTCCAGTTCACTACTGTACTGTACCCATTCTAATACCAGTGTCTTGCTACTGGTGTCAAACTCCTCCAACAATGCCATATATAGTAGATAGGATGGAGACCTTTTCAGAGTTCATGCTTATGGCATTTGAGTTGCTCTTTTCTCCTTGGGAAAGAGCAAAAAGGGAGTTATAGCCCACATGTGACTAGTAGCCTCAGTTACTATGTTCCTTTTTATGTTTTCATAAACATCAAGTCAGAAATAAAAAGAAGTCAACAATCAGTAGCTAGTCAAAACCATCTGTCTTGTTTACATAGATACACTCTGTAAATGACATATATAAATAAACACATACATACATATAAATCATGGATGTGAGAAATATTTATATGAAAAATATATAGCATAGACTTGAGAAAGCATCTTTTATAATAAAACCACTTCTAGAATTCAAGAACTTCAGAGGCCTAGGTGACTCCCAGATTGTGAGACTCTTAGCAAGAAAAATTTTAACAACTCTACTGCAGTACAATTGATAGGCATAAACTGCATGTATTTTGATTGTGCAATTTTATGAATTTGAAACTATCGCCACGGTCAAAATAATGAACTTATCCATCATTCTGAAATGTTTCCTTATACCTTTTTATAATCCCTCTCTCTAGCTCTTCTTTTAGGAAATCACTGATTTATTTTCTGTCAATATTTGTTTTATTTTCTTAAATTTTATATAAATGCAATCATGCAGTAAGGACTCTCTTTCCTTTGTCTTCTTTCATTCAACATAATTATTTTGAGATACATTTATGTTGGAGTATGAATCAATAGTTCATTTCTTTTAATGCAAATAGTATTATATTGTATGATTATACTAAAATTTCTTTATCCATTCATCAGTTGACATACTTGGGTTGTTTTCAGCTTTACTATAACAAAGCCCACTATAAGAATTTGTGTACAAGTCATTGTTTGGCCATACACTTCCTTTCCTCTTGGGTAGAGTGGATGTTTCATATGGTAGGTGTGCATGTAACTTTTTAAGAAACTTCCAAATGATTTTTAAAAGTGTTATCACCTTACATTCCCATCAGCAGTGTATGAGGGTTCCTAGTACCTCCACATTCTCTCCTTTTGGTATGATCAGTCTTTTTAATTTCAGCCGTTTTAGTACCACATGCACAGTGGTATCTCATGTGGTTTTAATTTGCATTTCTATAGTAACAAATGATGTTGTATTTCTTGTCATGGGCTCCCTTACCATTCATATCTCTTCTTTGGTGGAATGACTGTTTGAACCTTTATCCATTTTTAAAAATTGGGTTGTTTGTTTTCTTGTTAAGTTTTGGAATTTCATTATGTTTTCCATATACAAGTCCTACATCAGATATGTGATTTGCAAATATTTTATCCCACTCTGTGGTTTGTCTTTTCATTCCCTTAACAGTGTTTCCTGAAGAACAGAAGTTTTTAATTTTGATGAAGTCCATTTTTTTCTTTTGTAGACCTTGATTTGTTGTTATACCTAAGAAATCTTTGCTTAACCCAAGATCCCAAAGGTTTTCTCCTGTTTTTTTCTAGAAGCTTTATAATTTTATATTTCATATTTCCTTCTTTGATCCGCTTTGTTACTTTTTAATACGGTGTGAGCTATGGATTTAATTTCATTTTTTATTTGTGTATGAATACCCAATTGCTCTAGCACCCTTTGTCAACATGACTCCTTTTTTTCTCCACTGAATTATTAGGAAAAATTATTTAAGTTAATGCATATAAATATAGAACAGATTATACCCAAAGTGTGTTTAAGCCTCATTTTTTGTAAAAATGCCTGGATTATTGAGGAGAGATTTTGCTTTCACTCACAGTTACAGTTGATTTTAAGTACAATAGGAGAATTGAAGTGTAAAAACAAAGCAAACCAGACGAAACAAACTGATCTGAGGTTTGTTTTGAACCTGTGGCCAAGCTCAGTGACCCGGTTGAACCACACCTACTCCTACTGTCTGTGCTCTTTGTCTCTTAGCAAAATACCTGCATATTTTAGACGCTGGATGGTAGCGTGTTACTGCTGAGGACTAGAGAATTTCTATATTGTTTAATTATTCATTTCTTTTCAAGGCATACATTACTAATTTGGGATCACTAGATGATGAAGCCAAATGTCAGAGGCTTGTAGAAGGGATACTTTTCCCCAGAGATCCATCCCCTATTGCGTTTCATCCTGCATATGTACCACAGAAGCCCAACTAGTTAAAGGAGTCCCCTCTACTCTGTCTATTTTGAGAGAATAAAATTTCTAGTATTGAATTTATGGAAATTTTGAGGTCTTAATGGCTATTTTTCATTTTTCTATTATCTAAAATGTTCATCCTAATTCTGTAGACATGAAATGATATTTGAAGCGAAGTGTTAAAGTATTTTTCAGATTTCACTTTATAAAACATAAACAATGTTTTATATTAAATCACTCTGACTTCCCCTTATGAACACAAATGAAAGCCTTAAAAACATTGTAACTTGAGCCGATAAATCAGAGGAGAGAAGCCCGTACACTTAACATGACTTTGATGATCACAACCACTGATGCTGGAAAATTAGTTTAATTTTTAGGGTCTACCAAGAAAGCTCCAGCTCCCCCAGGAAGCAAAGACCACACACACACACACACACACACACACACATGCAAATAAACTTGAGCAGTCACCACTCTGCTTTACCAAAAAGTAAAACCTTGTTCATTGCTTTACAAAGAGTTCACCAAGTCTCCATAAAGCAGCATTATCTTGTCTGAAGTTCTTCCCAAATAAACTTTTATTTTGCAGTTAAATAAACTCTTCTTGCATAACTTCTGGGATTTGCAGGTCAACATCATTACCAAGTATGGGTGCTGTGCCAGGGAGGACCGGTCTGACATAGTACTTACTGGAATGTCTGTGCTAATGGCGGTACACAAACTGTATTTTTTGTTACTTTTTCACAATCTTGATTTTCTTCACACTGTAGTAGAAAAACTAGAACAAAGACTTGTGTTTGATAGGATATAGAGCTCATTCATAATCTGTAACGTCTCTGAACAATTATAATGGAACACTGGGACATTGTATTTTAATGTTGAAGTGAAGATTTCATTATAATGTAGAGAGTGGGTGCTATGGTCTGAAAGTTTGTGTCCCCACAAAACTCATATGTTGGAATCCTAATGCACAATGTGATGGTATTAGGAGGTGGGGCCTTTGGGAGCTTCTTAGATTGTAAGGGGGAAGGCCTCGTGAGTGAGATGTCCTTGTAAAAGAGATCCCAGAGTGCTACCCATCCCCTTCCAGCATGTGAAGACATAATAAGAAGTCTTCAATATGGAAGAGGGCCTTCACCTCACCATGCTGGTACCTTTATCTCAGGCTTTCAGACTCCAAAACTATAAAAGATAAATTTCTGTTGTTTATAACCTGCCCAGTCTGTGGTATTCTGTTAGAGCAACCAGAATGGGCTAAGACAGTGGGGCACCCATACCCCATGGCTTCCTGACTCTGTGAACATATCTAGTGATGCAATGTAGTCCCAGGTTTCTGGACAAGGCAACAACGGAATAACTACCTGTATAAAGTAAGCCTCCCTTGCTGTGACCTCCCCAAAACAACATGTGCTTTCTCTCTACTCTGACATCACACTTGCTTGCAAATGACCTCTTAAATGCTTTTTATAACTTTTGATGCCTAAAAGCACCCTGAATGCCATGCTTTGTCTCCCCTGTGTGTATATGACGCTCCGGCTCAGCGGGCATGGCTCACGGGCCCGGCTGCTTCGCGGCATGTGGGATCTTCCCGGACCGGGGCACGAACCCGTGTCCTCTGCATCGGCAGGCGGACTCGCAACCACTGCGCCACCAGGGAAGCCCTAAAACTCATTTTTGAAATGACAAAAATTTCTACAAGCTAACTTATATTTATTTTATCGGCAACTAAAATTGGATTAAAATCAAGTGAATATATATTAATATACAGTATACTATACGTACAAGTTATATATGATATTTATATATTAAAATAAATATATATTTAATATATCTATTTTATATACATACATATTATGATGAAGGAAAAGAGTGGCTTTGCAGTATAGATACAAAAGAACTACTTCTTTACATAATTCTATCATGATCAGAGAAGAGCTTCGATCTTTATTTATTGTTAAGCCATTCATGAGAGTATATACAGAAATTATCCTACTTAATGTAAAACTTCTCAATGGAAAATATTGAAGTGTATATTGTTTTGTGCCTTGAATGCCAGTACAAGCTTGATTCATACCTTGACTTAACTTTTAATTAAAAAATCTAGACCAACCAGCCAAGGTCTGAAAACTAGATGGCAGGAGGCAAAGCTAAGTTACTCTGTTTTAAGTCTCAATATTGTGATAACTTCATAAAGGCCATGTTTAGAGGAAAGGGAAAATTGAGACTAGATAGCACAATTTCAAAACAGTGAGGGAAGAGTCTCATAGAAGTATAGGGTCAAAAGCCATCTGAAAGGTCATTGTGGTCACTTGCATCATTTTACAGCCCATTTTAGAGCAAAGAGGTGCTCTAGATTGATTGCTTCACAGAGTACGTTATGGACGCAGGAAGAATAAAACTCCAAAGTCTTTTAATTCCTAGTTCAAGATCCTCTCCAATATTAAAAGCCATTTAAAGTATCTGCTGTTGCTTTAAAGGAAAGTGCCTTCTTCTAAGCCTAAAACTGATTGACGAATAAACTCCCTCACAGACACATCCTGAGAACTGAGAGTTTTAAAATCATATAGAAATTACACTCACAGAGCCCCTGCTTCAAAGAACAATATTCAGGGGAGCAGATACTTGTAGAAAAGCAAATAAATACTCATGCTATCACATAGCTGATTTAAAATTTTAGCACCAATAGCTTGGTAAAAAAAAAAATTTCAAGACATAAGAATAGAGGAAACTCTATGCTTTATATCCATCAAGCATTCCATTAAGTGTTCCTTAACTTGTCACTTGTGAAACAATTCAATCTGCCACTTCAATTCTAGCAGAGTCCTCAATTGTCTTCTCAGTTCCTTCTCTGTACTCTTTCCTGTACAGTTTTATTAACTTCTGTTGGCTTCAGTGATCATTAATTGGATTAAAGCTCTTCCATGAATATTTCCATCCCCCATTTTTTCTCTTGCATTCTCACATGCGTTGGACTCTTCTACCTAGAATGCTTACAAGCACCTCTAGTTAAGCATGCTGGATATTGAGCGCATTATCAGCTTCTTTCAGAGCTTCCTTTTTCCTGTATCCCCTATGCCCTTTGATAGAACTGTCACCTTGCACTTCTGCTCTCCCTCACCCTTCACATCTATTCACCTCTGTTAACTCTAGCCCTAAATAGTTCTCAGATTTGCTCTCTGCTTTCATTTCCACCACCTCCACATGACTCCTGGAACTCATCCCCTCTCATGTGATTTCTTCATCTTCTTCCCATTTCTCACACAATTCCATTTCTTCACCCAGCTTGGAGCTGAGGCAATCATGTCACATCCATAATACAAGGAATATTCTGTACCTTGTAGGTGGCAAAAGGCCCTTCACAGATGGTCCCTGGCTTTTCTCACTCACCTTATCTTACATCAGTTACCTTAACTTTTACTCTAGTTATCCTGCAGTAAACCACTCTGAAATTTTCAACAGTTCCTGAACACACTTGACCCTTTCATGCTCCTGAGCATGCTTGATAAGATATATTCTCCTTCTTATGTGATGAAATTTTATATATTCAGCAAGATTTGGTTCTCTTGCCTTTCTATAAAACCTTCATTCGACCCCC
Source organism: Physeter macrocephalus (assembly GCF_002837175.3). Taxonomy (NCBI): domain Eukaryota; kingdom Metazoa; phylum Chordata; class Mammalia; order Artiodactyla; family Physeteridae; genus Physeter; species Physeter macrocephalus. The sequence continues at coordinate 164,527,168 of NC_041224.1, forward strand.
CAAGACAACCAATAGAGCAAGTTCCTCTCTCCCTTAAGTTCCCATAGCAATCTGTTCATATATCTGTTGTGACACTTATCAGTTGCACTCTAGCTCTTTATGTGTTTACCTTTCCTAAATACTGTGAACTCCCTTAGGTCAAGAATTGTATCACATTCCTCTTAGCAAACAATCAAACTGGAAACAACCACAGTGCTTAAGGACCATGTAGCATTCATTAGTATGTGTTTGCTAAATAAAGGAATAATGATAACATGGGTAAATGCATCAGTGGGTGAAGGAGTGATGGGTGAATCAAATACAGCCCCTTGATTTTGTATCTCAAGGTCAGACGGCTGTAGGAAATAATTAGGAAAGTTACGTAAGCCTGGCACTGTAGAAGTAGCCATATATGGGATAAAATCTCAGGCAATCAAAAGGGCTCTTGTCCACAGATATGTCCCTGTGAGCTCTTTGATGCTTGTAGTTCTTTAAAATAAAACAAAGGTTTTCATTATACAGTTAGGAAAGAGGTTAAATTAAAAAATATGTGTCACTAATTCATAATGCAATGTGGAGTAAGGGGTCCACATTGAAGTTAATCTCTACCCCTTATGGAACATTACTGCAGATCTGGGCTGCCTGAGACCCAATGTGGTGATGTACTGATTTGACTAATATGTAGATCTCTCTGTGCCTTGGATTTTTCATATGTAAAACAGGAATATTTTCCTATGTGTGTTATAATGATAAGAGTAAGTTACTACATGTGCAATGCTCACAGGAGTGTTTTACACTTAGTCTAAGTTTAATAAATTATTTTAAATTCCCAATATTTTGTAACTGATACCAGAATTTCTCTGGTGGGAAATTTGTAATAATAGATAGAATTAGGTTATTTGTAATAACAGAATAGGGTGGGATGCTACAGAAGAAAAGAGTCAAGGAAGATAGAACTGGGACTGTCACATGCAATCTCTCCCCCAAAGAAGTATGTTTGAGCCTCTACCCAAATCCATAATAATGGCTGTGCCATTTGTTTTTCAGAATATAGTAAGATGCCTCCTTACAGTAAGAAGGCTGGGTATTGATGGAAAATACACAAGACACAGTTTTAAAATATTTTGTATTTTCTGGAGAAAAACAATATTGAGGGAAGAATTATGAGATATTCACCCACAGTAGAAAACGAAATAGCCACTATTTAGAAAAGTAACAGGCGAAGTGATGTCACTTATATGTGGATTCTAAAATATGACACAAAGGAACCTATATAAGAAGCAGAAACAGACTCACAGCAATAGAGAACAGAATTGTGGTTGCCAAAGGTGGGGGAGGGGAGGGATAGACTAGGAGTTTGGGGTTAGTAGATGCAAACTATTACATATAGAATAAATAAACAACAAGGTCCTACTGTATAGCACAGGGAACTATATTCAATGTCCTGGGATAAACCTAAATGGAAAAGAATACAAAAAGGAATGTATATATATGTGTAACTGAGTCACTTTGCTGTATAGCAGAAATTAACACAACATTGTAAATCAACTATACTTCAATTAAAAAAATTAAAAATTTAAAAACAAAAACGAAACCTGTAAGACGAGATGAAAAATAGGAAGAAAAAGACCTAAGAGTAGCTCTGTGTGAGTGGGGGAGAGGGAGGAATGCTACTGAAAGTGTCAAACAGGGGTGTAATTTTTCAAAAGGCCATTAATCTATTGGAATACTGAGGAAGAGGGCAAATAGTCCCTCACCCAAAGAATGAGAAATCTATGCTCAGGTTTTACTTTAAAATATACAGATATTCAAATAAGGCAGAGAGAAGAAAATAAAAGTGGATCAATAATACTGAAATTATTCAAAAGATAAATTCAAAGGCCTTCTGCAGTCTACTGGACTGACTTCAGTTATGTGGATCCTACAGCCGTAAAATAACCTGCCATTTATTTATCACTCCACCATTCTCTTTAAACAAATGAAGATACGAAACAAAGCATGTCTCCCCCACCTTTGTATAAAAAGACCAAAATAGTTGTACAAGGACTTAGTTCATGTCTCAAGTTTGTGTTCATCACATACAGGAAAGCTTTTCAGAGAGCAAATTGCTTTCATTTTAGAGCCGCATCATTAACATGATTCAGACCGATCTGCTCCCTTTAGATTAGCAAGGTTGGTGGAAATATATAAATGTAATTCATATAATATTTATTCAATGTATAATACTATGTATAATTAAATGCAGTATGGCACATATTGAACATAAAAATCTGAAATATAGGGCTTCCCTGGTGGTGCAGTGGTTGGGAGCCCGCCTGCCGATGCAGGGGATGCGGGTTCGTGCCCCGGTCCGGGAGGATCCCGCATGCCGCGGAGCGGCTGGGCCCGTGGGCCATGGCCGCTGGGCCTGCGCGTCCGGAGCCTGTGCTCCGCAGCGGAAGAGGCCACAGCAGTGAGAGGCCCGCGTACCGCAAAAAAAAAAAAAAAAAAAAAAAAAAAAAATCTGAAATATATAAAAAGAAAAGTGTGACAAATTAAATAAAGGAAAAATCTGTAAAAAACAAAAACAAAAATTCAAGACACATAAGAAGTCTGGGACAAGTAAAAACGGACATATCTAGCTGCAGAAGGGCAGTACCATATTATCTTAGAGACTAAAACAATAATGAATATTCACACTTACAAACTTAAGACTTCACAGAAAGTTTACATTATAAAGAATGAATGCAAAATATTTTAGAAAGACATCTGCTTTTTACTGTTAAGTTTTGTATTGTCTATGTAGAAAACTTACCTATATGAAGCATTTCATTTGAAGACAATGATGGAAAAATTAGGTACTGCTGCATTTATCAATACTATTATGATCATGGCAAGATTGAGCTGCTTCTGGTCTCTATTATGGCCTGTTTTTTTTTTGGTTTTTTTTTTTTGCGGTACGCGGGCCTCTCATTGCCGCGGCCCCTCCCGTTGCGGAGCACAGGCTCCGGACGCTCAGGCCCAGCGGCCATGGCCCACGGGCCCAGCCACTCCGCGTCACGTGGGATCCTCCTGGACCGGGGCACGAACCCGTATCCCCTGCACCGGCAGTCAGACTCCCAACCCCTGCGCCACCGGGCAAGCCCTGGCCTGTTTTAATAATGAGTATTATGTTAGGGATAATTGAAAAACAAGTAGGCACTGCAGATTATTATTTTGAAATACCTAAATCTTGAAAATCTTTATTAAATTTACTTTAAACAAATTCACTGAGGATAAAAAATTATTTCAGTATAACTTCTAATACCAAAGACCTTTAAAATAGTAAGAGGAAACATAAGTGACAATGCTAAGGGCAACAGAACTTGCATTTCACCATTTCCCCAACCTCTAAATGTTTTCTTCCATTCAACATAAAGAATACAGGTCTCAAGGAGGCCTTTGAACTATTTGAATCAATCAAGCAATTCTTGGAGGCAAAGCAAGACAGGACAAAATGCTGTTATAAATTTGTACTGTGGGCTAAGTATGGCTGAGACAAATAGTCTAAGGCAACCCACAAATCACTGAATGTCTAATCTGAAAGTTTCTTATCATGCATAAGCCCTTTAATAAGACACACCAAACAATGGTGCTAAAGAGACGGCTGTGTGCTCACTAAAATTCCTCCTTCCCTCTGGTTGAACATCTAGGTTATTTTCTAGCCTACCTTGAAGTTGGAGGTCTCTATGTGTATGTGACTAAGTTTTCTCTAAAGAAACACAAGCAGAAGTGCTTTTGTCAAATTCACACCTGGCTTGTGAAGTCCCCCCCAAAGATGCTCCCCACGCCTTCTGCCTCCCTCTGGAAATAGAGACCATAGTACCATCCTACCTAGGTGATGGTTGAACTTCAAGACCCAAGGAGCCTGGGTCTGTGTGTGATCATTTGGAGATAGTGATCCTGCAGACACGAACCCCAGCACATCACCCTTACATGAGTGAACAATATCTACTGTGTTAAACCACTGACTTTTAGTGTCTGAGTGTTCTCATTGCCTAGGTACCCTAACTAATTCAAACGGTTAGGTAGACAGTTTGGAGTTAGATAAATCTAGCTTTCTGTCTCTACTCCCTATTTATTAAACGTGTAGCTTTAGGTAAGTCTCTCAAACTTTGAAAGCCTCCATTGCCTCATCTTTCAAAAGAGAAACAATAATACCCCGTACCCACCTCAGTGTGGCAATATGAGTTTTAAATAATATTTGATAAAATATTTAGCACAGTGTCTAACAAAATATTTAATAAATGTGAGTTATTATAATTTAGTTTGGTAATTAAGTACCATAAATATTCAAAATAAAGAAAGTAAATATCTGAATAGTTTTGTTCTTTTTTAAAATTTATTTTTATTTATTTATTTTTGGCTGTGATGGGACTTTGTTGCTGTGCGCAGGCTTTTCTCTAGTTGTGGTGAGCGGGGCTACTCTTTGTTGCAGTGCGCGGGCGTCTCATTGCGGTGGCTTCTCTTGCTGCAGAGCACGGGCTCTAGGCACACGGGCTTCACTAGTTGTGGTGCACGGGCTTAGTTGCTCCACGGAATGTGGGATCTTCCCGGACCAGGGCTCAAACCCGTGTCCCCTGCACTGGCAGGCGGATTCTTAACCACTGCGCCACCAGGGAAGTCCTGAATAGTTTTTAAGACTATATACATATGTATGTACATATAGACTCTCACCTCAACATAACTCAAATGGCAATTCGATTTTCTCTACCAGAAAACTGCAAACAATGGGATCCTTTAAATAGTTTTAAATTCAAAAATAGAAGAGCAAATGTGATCTAGACACCTCAAAGCAAGCAAGTAGGACCATCTTTATGCATTATGTAACACACAAATGCACACTCATGTTCACACACACACACACACACACACACACAACCTATTTAGTGAAGATCCTTCCAAGAAGACACCTTTATTCCACTTTATGCAGTGAAGGTAAAACCACTTAAAAAAGGTAAAACAATTACCTCACTGTTCCTATGAAGGGATTCCATATAAAATATTTGAAGTTTATGAAAGTGAAGTCCTAGTTCTTATTTGTGCTCTGTTTCACAAACTAAAAATTAAAACGGAAATATATAGATCCCTAAAGGCAAAGAGTCATCCCATGTCAAACTCACATTGACAACACTTTAAAATGATTGTTTCTAAAAATGAGAGTGTCAGTATTATAATTTTATTGCTCATTGGTCTCAAGTACACTGGAATTAGATTCAGTACCAGGATGTAAGAAGAGTGCAATAAGCAAAACCTTTCTCCTCTTTTTAAAAATACATCTCAATAATACATGGTAACGTGCCTTTGTCTTCATCTTTAGTTTTATTAGCACTATTTTGAATTGTAAGATCTTTATCCCAGCCCACCAGCTCCCTCCACCCCCTCCCTTTCGCCTTTTCTTCCTTCACCATTGTTCCCCTAAACTGCAAGACCATCTGTTCACTTGGCAGATGCAAGTCAGTTCTATAATTGTTGTCATTCTTAGCATAGTGCAAACCCTGCACAATCAAAAGGAGAGAAGTACTACATTCATGAGTTAGCCAAATGTATATTGTTGTCAAAATTACTTGTCAAAATGTCAAAGGGAACAATATTTGATTTTCAAAGCACAGCATACATCTACCCAGATTACAATATGAAGGCTCTATTATGCTGTTACTTATGCAATGCGTCATTCAGATTTTGACTAAAGTAAATGGCATGAGCTCTCACATGCTCTGATTTCTATTGTGTTAAAGGAGCATAGGAGTTAGTCACAAAATCCTTTGTTCAAGCAGTGAATTGAGAGGTTTTTCTGAAGTACATCAAATACACACATTTGGAAGACAGAATCTCTGGTATGAATGCACCTCACTTTTAAACAATGCCAATATATGATCATCAGGATTTAAATATAGAATATATTAAGTGTGGAATTGGGGGATTTTCAAGACAAAAGGCAATAAGGAATTGTATTAGATTTTTACTTCTGCTATAACTAATTGACACAAACTTATTGGCTTAAAACCACACAAATTTATTATCTTACATTTCTATAGACTAGGAGTCTGACATGAGTCTTCCAGGACTAATATCAAATGTCAGCAAGGCTGCTCTCCTTTTTAGAATCTCTAGCAAATAATTCATTTCCTTGGGTCTTCCAGCTTCTAGAGGTAACCCCCGTTCCTTGGCTGTGGCCGCCTTCCATCTTCAAAGCCGGCAGCATCGCTGAATCTCTCTGACCATTCTGCCATAGTCATATCCCCTCTCGGACAATAGCCAGGGAAGGTTCTCTGCTTTTAAAGAATCATGTGATTGGTTTGGGCTCATCTGAATAAACCAGGATAACCTCTCCAACTCAGAGTCCTGAACCTTAATCACATCTGCAAAATCCCTTTTCCACTGAAGGTAATGTATTCGCAGGTTCCAGGGGTTAGGGTGTAGGTGTCTTTGGGAAATATTACTCTGCTTACCACAGTTAGCATCCATCTCAAGTTCCTCTTTTACAAATGACAAGAGACATAAAAGGGGTTGTATTAACTCAAAGTCAAACAAATACTGAAAAATTAAAACTATAACCCTAAGACTCCAGTTCCCTGCTCTTGTAACTAAAATATTCCACTTTTCTTTGTAATTTGACATGATTCATCCTTTGAAAAAGAAATGAACCAAAGAGTCCTCTAAATAGCATTTGTACTTCAGAACTCTAATAGCAGACCTAAATTACTATTTGATGATACAAATCAGTAGTACATGCGAGTTTTCAGCAATGCATAGACCTCCCAGACTTAGAGTAGGTGTTTAATTAATATATATGTACATATATAATTGATGACAACAGTGATGATTTCATAACACAACACAATCCCTAAGGCTCTAAAGATGCTTTGAATTTCTAACTGATTTATGAAATAATCTTAACATACACATGTTGACGATAGATGAGTGAGAAACCAACTGACTAGAATGTCTGTACATGTAAACCTTCTACAAATACTTATTAAGCGGCTACTCCAGGGTGAATGTTGAACTAGATGCTGGAGATAAAGGATAAATAGGTCATAGAACTGCCCTGAATTAACTCAGTGTTATCGGGTACCATGTGCTCTCATAAAGGTGCGTGAAAGGTGAATAGTGGGGGAAGCCGCTATGGCTGGAAGGGGAATCAAAAGAGAAAGTGGCATTTGAGATGAATTTTGAAGAATAATTGGGATTTTAAACATTCAGAGAAGCAGTAATAGGCTTTCTTTTATGTTCTAAGGAACCACGTATCAGGTACCTGGTTAATCAAATAAAATGGTATCAGGTTAATCAAATGAAAAAAAGTCTAGCAAAATTAGCCTCTAAGAAACTTGCATGCCCCACATCATATCTTCCTCCCAACTTTTCTTTTGTTTTTAAAAATGGACCAGAGATTATCATACTAAGTGAAGTAAGTCAGACAAAGACAAATATCATAGGACATTTCTTATATGCAGAATCTAAAAAAAAAGTGATACAAATGAACTTATTTACAAAACAGAAATAGACTCACAGACTTAGAGAATGAACTTATAGTTATCAAAGGTGGGGGGGGAGGGACAAATTGGGAGTTTGGGATCAACATGTACACACTACTATATATAAAATACATAAACAACAAGGACCTACTGTATATAGCACAGGGAACTCTACTCAATATTCTGTAGTAACCTAAATGGGAAAAGAATCTGAATAAAGAATAGATACACATATATGTATAACTGAATCACTTTGCTGTACACCTGAAACTAACACAACATTGTAAGTCAACTATACTCCAATATAAAAGAAAATTTAAAAAAAAATCATGGCAAAAATTAAAAAATATATATAAAGTAAAAAATAAATAACTAAATAAAAATAAAAATGTAAGTCTGAGGGTGAACAACAGCACACTCTACAACAAGACCACTGGATTGCTTTCCCCATTAAGCCATCTTGAGCTCCTGAGCTGAGTGTGCGTGTCTGCCCTGCTTGGTAAATGCTTTAGGGAGGATATAATCCCTGACCTACAGACTTGCTGTCACATGAAATACAAGTTTCAGCCCTGGAGAATTTCCAAACATATGCCCTTCAATAAAATGTTGACTTGTCTTCAAGAACTGCTAAGCCACATCAAAACTAGGCAATTTCGGGCTTCCCTGGTGGCGCAGTGGTTGAGAGTCCGCCTGCCGATGCAGGGGACACGGGTTCGTGCCCCGGTCCGGGAAGATCCCACGTGCCGCGGAGCGGCTGGGCCCGTGAGTCATGGCCGCTGAGCCTGCGCGTCCGGAGCCTGTGCTCCACAACGGGAGAGGCAAAAACTAGGCAATTTAACTTGGGAATATTCAATAAATAATAACATAATTAGTAATTACTAAGATTTTATGGAATTTTTTGGAAAGTAACAATATTTCAGTATGTATTCAAGTATTCCATAAATAATTATTAAGCTACTACTATGTGCCAGACACTCTTCTATGCATTGAAAAAGTGAGAAGAACAAAGTCCTCCCTCTTTAAAGCGATGAATATATAATATGGCAGATGATAAAAAATGTTATAGAGAAAGTGAAATGTAGAGTAAGGTACTAACAAAATGGTATCATTGTATTGTTATTCTTAGGATTCCTAGACAAACACTCATGGCATACTTGAGCATGTAACTGAGTAAAGTGAATGAAGAATCCAGGCAAAAGGAACAGGAAGTACAAAAGTCACAGAAAAGAACAAGCACAAGTGTTTCTGATGTACATCAAGGAAAGCAATGAGACAAGAATAGCGTAAGCAAGGAGAAATGTGGAAGGAGATGAGGGCAGACGAGTAGCTGCAGACGTCCCCACATAGGGCCTTGATGGTTTTTGTTTTGACTCCAGTGAGACGGTACTAGTGGATTTTGAACAGGATTTCTCTGGCTTCTGTTGTGCAAGAGGGTAAGCAAAGAGATAATTAGGAATCCATTACAAATTTATTTCTGCTGTTTTTCAAAACGGAGATCATAGATCAATCTGTACTGGAGCAGAATGATGATAAAATTGAATCCATGTGGCCAAGAAAAGTTGTAAAACTTGTGGAATTTTGAATAGCAAGATATGATTCTAGGATAGCACAAAGACATTGAATAATACTGGAAACTATTGTCACAAATCATTACAGTCATTATTTGTAAGACATTATTTAGAAAATACTTATCTATAGTCAATTGTGTCACACATTCAATTAACTTACCTTGTTTTAAATATTTGTGCTGAGTATTTATTTTTACTACACATTCTTACTAGCCTGTTTACTTATTATATTCATTTGTTATATTTAGTAACACACATATTAGAAAAAATAGTGTCTCAAAATTACTAGAACTTATATATGTTGCTAAATAACATTTTCAGATATAACCATCAGTATTTTCTTTGGAAAAGTCAAGATTTACCAGGTATTATCGTAATGGTCAAAGCCTACACAATGGTAAAATCACCTCTGGACATGTACACTTCTAAATTATTAAGAAAGTCTTTAATAAGTCCATGTGTTTAAAATCCCCCATTCTAATGAAACATTTGTGATATTTAGTTTCTAGGCCATATGTACAATCGCTTTGCAGATTTCTTGGTACATGGATAATTTTTTTTTTTTGGTTGGGTATTGGTTGCTAAGGTTACAGTCTTTTTTCTCTGCTAATAACGGACTATATTGGGTGTGTAACTTGAGTCTCCTAGGCACTCAGAATCTGATTGCCTCAAGTCTCATTTTCCAGGCTTTCTTTGTATCCAATGCTGAATTTTCAGATTCCTGCCCTGCATCAGCTGACACTAGTCCTCTTGCTAACTGTATACACCCTTGTCCTCAATGAATAAGGGCTTGATTGTGCATCGATTAAAATGGCTTATTTTACTGTTAAAGTAAATTACACAGAAATGGCATTTCCTCCCAAACAAAGAAAAATAATACCATAATAACGCAAACTTGACACTTCCCTAATGCTTTAATCTGACAACCTCAGCACACTTAACAAAGAGCGATTAATTAACCCTTACAACATTCCTGTCAGGAAAGCCTGATTACACCCATTTTACCAATGAAATGCTAAGAGGTAACATACCTTGGACAAGGTTACACAGTTTGCTTGTGACAGACCAGGGACTGTAACGCAACAGCCTTGGCCCTGGGCTCCCAGGCCATCAACAAGTACTAATGAGGAGAACATGTTACTTCTGCTGTGCTACTAAAATCCCCATTTCATAAGAATCCTTGAATGGCTAGTCACACAAAGGCTTTTTTTGCTATTTAGTCATCGTTCTCATCCAAGTTTATCACCAGGAGGAAAGAGAACTTGAAAATCTATAAGCTTGAAAATCCATAAGCCCATCTTGTCAAGGGAACTGCTATATTTAAAAAAAAAAAAAAATGGCTGAGTTAAATGTTAACTAGTGAAATATGACCAAAGAAGAGGTTTGACAGAAGAGTGCTAGTGCCCAAGGGTGCCATCTGGGCAAGTTACAAAGTGTAGCAGTCAATGCATTCAATGTCGATTTTCCTGATAAATTTACATCCATGACTTATAATACCAGGAAGAGGAAACATTTCCTTGTAATTCCCATGCACAAGCAGAACCAGCCTGTAAAGAAGATGTAAAGCCATTTGGGAACACTATTGGATATATCCATCCAGTTAGGAAGCTTGTGTGTGTGTGTGTGTGTGTGTGTGTGTGTAAGCAATAAACTTTGTGACTCCACTGTCAGTCATGTGACCTCATCAAAAGCTGTGCCCGCAGTTAAATTGGATCCCAAAGCATCAGCGGGAATGGCTAGAATCACACTGACACAGTAGCCACTAAGTCTGTAACCACCAAACTTCAGTGGGTTCCTGACATGAAGGGCAGAGAGCCCACATCATTCCCCTTCTCATGCTGTTTCAAGAGAACATAACTAGTCAAGCCTCTCATTAAAAGTTATGTTTCATTAGAAGTGTCCTTAATGAGAATCTGATTTTAGAAAAATTTACATAGGGCTTTCCCTGCCTGAGACACCATGCTTGTTTAAGCTGTGGATGATCAACAGCTGACTCACACTTAGGCTATTATCATAAACACATAATGGAGAAATAGACTCAAGCACTGCCCTTCTTCTTGACCACAACTTCATTTCAACCTATCCCCTTCCCTTAACCTAAAGGAGTTAGCTCTTCTGCCTCTACATGACTTTGATGCCCATGGTCCTTCCCATTTTCCGAGTTCAGCAGCCCCTTTTTGGGACCAGGCCTTCAAACCAGCAGCACCCCAAGCCCAGTCACTGCAGCAATGTTCTCTCCAGCATCCCATGTCCTCTCCTTCTCCTGAGGTCACTGCTGTAACTTCTTTTCCAATGTCTAATTCCAAAGAAACACCACTATCTATTTTATGTTTCTTGTCCTCCTCTGTCTGCCCTTCCATTCTGTGACCTTTCATCAACTATGTGTTGATCGTCTTTTACATTGTCAGGCTCTGAATTGTGACTTGGGGATTTAGTGGTGAATCTGTCACAAACTGAATCCTTGGACAGCTTCCAGTTTAGTGGAATCTCAAATGTGTTCATTTACTTATCTAAATAGGAGATCAGAATATGCACAATGCAATAGGAAGCACAGAGGAGGGGTGCACAATTCATTTATGGGAGAGTGGTGGGAGGAGCCAGGGTAGAATCCCCACCTCTAATTGACCCACACCAGCTAGTCCTCAACCCTTCCCCTGGCTAGTTATAAATGCTTCCTAAATGTTGATAAAACCAAGGCCATCTAATATGAACTACCACAGCATTTTTCCTTCCTATTTTACAATATATCTCCTTGTTACCCTCTTCCTGTTACCCCTAGTACAGTACCTTGTGCTTAGAAGGCTTTAAATAAGTGTGTACTGATGTCAGCTTCTCAGTGAAGCCTTTCCTGATAATACTGTGAAAATTATCAACCTCAAACCTCCCCATTTCTGTCACCCACTATTTTTTCCTCAGCACCACTCACCATCTAACGTACCAAACTTATTTCTTTTGCATTCAACTACCTCCTTTGACTAGAATGAACGTTTCATAAGGACAGGAACTTTGGACTGATTTAAGCACTGTGTGTGTATGGCATGTGGTAAAAGTTCAAGAAGCATTTTTTGCATAAATAGTTGATCTGATTTCCACTGTGACTCTGAGCCAATCTTGCTTTCCAATTATGAACTCAACATTTTTCACGATTAGATAAGACCATTGACTGAATTCCTCTGAATGCAGAGAAAGCAGAGAATTTTCAAAAAGAAACATATAATGGTAAGTGCTATGATGAAAAATGAATCAGGAGAAGAGATAGAGAGGAAAGAGTTTTGCTATTTTATCTAGGACAGTCAGAACGGGTGTCCAGAAAGAGGTGATGTTTTTGTAGTCTCAACTGATATAATTCAGTTTAATACAAACTAATGTTGATACAAGTTTCTTAAAGCTCTGGCTAAAATGCAGATTCTGATTCAGTAGGTCTGGGTGGGGGGCTGAGATTCTGCATTTCTGACAAGCCTCTGGCTGTAGCTCATGCTATGTGCCCGCAGAAGCAGTATATGACTTATAAACTGAAGAAAAGTAGATTATTAAAAAATGGCAATACTCACAGAAAAGCTGAAATTCTTATTGGATATGTTAAAAAAGGAAATATAACTTCACATCCATTTGAACAGGGATAGGCTCTTCCAATTATTTAATAGCTGTTTGGTCTCATAGGTATTTGATCATATTTTAAAAATAACTTGATTTTATATTTCATATTCTTTATTAAAATATTAAAATGCAAATGAAAAGGAAAGCAGGATAAGCTATTTATAAATCCATTTGCTACAGACAGCATTCTGGTTTATGCATTACAGTTTGTTTTTGTTTTTACATCTTAGAATTATGCTATATGTGTTTTGTAACTAACATTTAAAATATATTATGACAGGCACAATTTCATGTCAATAAACATTAATCTGTATAAACTTTTTTTGCCATAGCAACTAACATTTTAATTACCCAGTAAATTCATGTTCATTATGGGAAAATAGGAAAAACAGGTAAACATAAAAAACAAAGCAATCATAATATCATTATACAAACATATATATGCATATGTAATACATGTATTTGCATCTTTCTAGACATTTTTCTATATATACTTCTACCTAACAACCTTTAAGTATAAAAAAAAGAACTTACCGTACTCATGATTCTTAAGTTTGCTTTGTAATTTCTAAATCATTCCAAGAGGCAAAATACCCCATTTTATGAAGGTACTATTATTCGAACCTTTATTTATAGGTATTCAGAGTGGCTCTAGTTTCGAAAGACACATCTTTGCATTCTGCACCAATTATTTTTTAGAATAAATTCTCAAAGGTCAAATTGCATCAACATACTCATTCTTAAAGTTTTTGTTTGTTTTTTATTTTAAATATACATGGTCAAAATTGCCCTCTAGAATTTTTTTTCATATTAAGAACTTTGCCACCAGCATGTGTGGGTGTACTTCTCCTACATCCTATCTAGCAATTATTATTTTTCTTTTTAAAACCTTACCAATATTCTAAGTGAAATGTCATGCTTTATAAGTTATATTTGTAAGATTGTTTATACGATTTAAATGTCTTCATATTTATCGGTCCACTGAACTTTTTCAGTGTCTTCCTATGGATGCTAATTGCTCATTTTTTCTAGCACATTGTTTATCTTTTATTTATCTTTCCTCTCTCACAAAATAATAATTGCTTATATGTACTGAGCAGTTACCCTGTGTACAATGCTAAAGCTGTAATATCCATTAGTTATCCTTTCCTCTGAAATAGCTGATATTGCTCAAACTTACAAATTTGAAATATCTCTTCCTATAATAAGAATATTTATCATTTTTGCATCATATATGTCATTATTTTCCCCCAATTTGTAATTACTTTTATGACTTCTTAATGGTGTAGCCTTGTTAATGGTGACTGTTTCTTTTTGGTTGGTTTGTTTGTTTTTTGGTCACATAAAATTTATAATAATGTATTACACAGACACATCTTTCAATGATTTTGATGTCAGGCACAAAAAGATTTTCTCAATCTTGAAATAAATAAACGTTAGCTACATTGTCTCCTTCTTGGTTCAATTTTTACATTTAAATCTTTATTCCATTAGGGAGTTATTGCATATATGATATAAAGAGAATTCTAAATTTTTATTTACAAATAATAATCTATTTGTCCCCAAATCTGGCTTTTCAAATAATTTATCCCTTCCCCACTAATGTGAGGTGATCACGTTATGATAATCATAATTTTACTAATAATTTTTCATTGTTTCTAACTTTTTTCCTCATTCAGCTATCTTTGTAGTTTAATATATAAAGGAGCATATTTGCCAATGTTACTTTTTTCTTCTGCAAATTATTTTGCTATTCTATTTTTCATAGAAAAAATTAGAAATTGCTCATCTTATTCATTAATTTGGACAAAAATGATATATTTTTATTATCATTCTTCCAATCCAAAAGCATAGCTGATTATTCTTATTCAACACTTTTATTATAAAACACAGTAATATATTATAGTTTTATATAAAAAACATTTTTAACTTTTAAATCTTTATTATTTCTAAGTATACTTTGGGTTGCTATTGCAAACAACTTTTTTTTTTTTTTTTTTTTTTTTGGTGGTATGCGGGCCTCCCTCTGTGCGGAGCACAGGCTCCGGACGCGCAGGCTCAGCGGCCATGGCTCACGGGCCCAGCCGCTCTGCGGCATGTGGGATCTTCCCAGACCGGGGCGCGAACCCGGTTCCCCTGCATCGGCAGGCGGACGCGCAACCACTGCACCACCAGGGAAGCCCCACAAACAACTTTTTAAAAATCTATTTTTACCTTTTCATGGCTAGTACATAGCAAAAGGACTTATTTTGTTCCAAATTTTTACAACCAGCTACCACATTTAATGTACTAATTATTGTATTTTTCAGTTGATTTGTTCAGTTTTTTCAAGGTAGACCATAAACTTGCAAATAGAGATAAAATAAATTTATTTCCTTCTGTCCAACTCCTGTTTATTTCATTGTCTTGTTATATTAGTTAGGAGTCCTAATATAATGCCAAAGAAGTTGGTGGCAGCAGGTATCCATAGTTTACTCATGTTGCTAAAGATAAAATGTCAGGGGTTCTACGATTTTGCTGGGGTGGTGGCTGTTTGATTCAGATGGATGATCTTTACCATTTAGAAGGCATTTCCTTTTATCCATAGACTTATAAATTAAATGTTTTTATTAAATAAGAAATGGTTTTTAAATTTAATTGAATATCTTTTTAGTATGCACTGAGATGATGATGTGTTTCCTCCCATGGATCTTGTAATATAACAGATGTTATCAATAGATTTTGTTAATATTGAACCACTCTAGAATTCTTGGAATTAAATCTTACTTGGTAATATTTATTAACACCAGAGTCTTGATTTAGATATTTGTGTTGTTAATATTGTATTCAACTTCTCTGCATTTATATATCTGTGAGGTTGTTTTTTGGTTTGCTTTATTATTTGACATTATCAGATTTCTTTTTAAGGTGAATTGATTGAGAGGTTTTCCACTTTTTGCAAAACATTTAAAATATTGTGACATATATCTCTTGAAAGTTTATTAGCAGTAGCCTATATTCGTTTCCTACAACTGCTGGAACAAATCACACAAAAAAATGAGTGGCCTAAAACAACAGTAATTTATTTTCTCCGTTCTAAGGGCTTGAAGTCTGAAATCAAGATGTTGGCAAAGCTATCCCTCTGAAGGCTCTAAGGAAGAATCCTTCCCTTCTTCTTCCTGGCTTTTTGGTGGCTCCCAGGAATTCTTGACTTTCCTTGGCTAACAGTTGACTAACTCCAATCTCTGCCTTTATCTTTACTTGGCCTAATTCCTTGTATGTATCTCTTTGTGTCCTCTCCTCTTCTTATAAGAACACCATCATTGAATTTAGGGCCCACCCTAAAGTATCACCTTATCTTAATTAATTACATCTGCAAAGGCTCTATTTCCAAATAAGGTCATATTCTGAGGTTCCAGGTGGACACCAGTTTTAGAGAGGACACTCTTCAACCCAGTACACAACCCATAAAAATCTCATGGGTCTGGTGCTTTTTTGCCTACATGTAGCATTATTAAAAAAGCATTATTAAAAAGAAAAATAAAATCACTTTGAATCAGTATATTCAGTCTAGACGTTCTGTGTTTACTGTATTAGGAGATCAGGTAATTAATCAAATGATAATCCAACAGAATTACCATGGCTTTATTTATTTATTGTACTGTCAAATATGTAAAATTACTCGTATTGATTTATAAATACAAATGGATCTCAGTCAAAAGTATTTTAAGGTAGTGCTTAGAATTTGTCTGTTTTATCTGCTCAAGAATTTGATAAGGAAAACAGAAGCCACTCATTGTATCCCAGATATAAAGATTTTGACATTTATTAGTGCTTACATGATCACTGGAAGAGCTGAGAGAGTAGACATCTGGGAAGTTACCGTTGAAAGTCATGGGAAAACCGCCATCAGTGGCCACACAAACTGACATTAAAAATGTCTGATTCAGTAAACTTTTTGTAATGAAAAAACCATGAAGCCATCAGACAAGGCAGATCTCCTATATCCTCGAGGGGAATAGATGGCAGCATTCTGAAAAGGTACAGAGGCCTCAGCTGGGCTGCCCAGATCTGCTGTATAATCCACATATTCTTTTCAACCTGCATGTCTTTGGGTTCAGAGCACTGGGATGCATGTACATACCGCTGCTGTGGTCTCACCCCGCCTACTAGTGAGTCTTCTGTCCCACTGTGATACGGTGTGAACCCCCTCGTACTGTACTGTTATTGATGTCTTCTCACATTGATGATACAACAGCAATGGTATTTTAAAATTATTGTTAAAAGATTAACGGGCAATACAGTGTTTACTCAAATTTACCTGTTTAGGGAAAAACACTACAAAAAGACCTGAGGATACCAAACAGAAAGGGAGGGTGGTGCCTCGGAGTCTGTATGAGACGATGATGAAGAGAAATAAAGCCTTTACAAGATGGGGAAAAAAAACAAAAACAACTCAACTGGAAGCACCCAAGTATTAGATCTCAAGAGCTTGCTGGAAACCTCTGTGATTTTTGGTCTACCTGCAAGTCTGGCTGTGGTTACTTCCATAAAATAATGGCTCTGGTTCACTTCTACTTTCTAAGTTTATCATGAGCTCCTCTCATTGGTAATAGTGAAGCCAGAACTGCACAGGAAATGTGACTCTGCGAAAGTTTCCATCTTTTCAAGGAGTGGAGGTGGTACCAATTTGACATTAAGTAATGTAGCATGTCTGGCATCAAGTAGACTAAGCCTCACACAAAGGGTGGTCAGGGAATTACGTGGGCAGAGATTTTGGTATTTAGCTATCGGTTGTTCTCTTAAAAACTGTAAAGAAAAAAGAGCTGAGAATCTTACCTCTTGGTAGATAAATTGCACGGACACATGCATTTTAGACCTTAAACTCCATCCTTTGCCGTTTGAAATACTGCTCAAAGTGAAACATCATTAAAAAGAGAAGAAAGTCCTAGGACTCTTAAACAGGCAATTATTTTCTGTATTCTTGCCATTTTATTTGTAGAGAAACAATTAAGCAATAAGTCAAATACATTAGCTCTAAGGAGCGTTTGCTATATATGAAATTTCAGAGACATCTCTTTGCTTAAGCATAAATATTATCAACAATATTACAGCTAATATTTAGCTATTATACACTCACTATGTACCAGTCACTGCCTTAAACCCAGGACCTTATTTAATGCTCTCAGAAACTCTATTAAGTAGGTACTAAACCAATTTTTAATTGTGATGATTCTGAGGATGATAAGAGGTACAGTGACTCTTAGAACTCAGAGTGGAATTAATCTTTCTGTTGGTTGGACATGTAGCTACTATTCATTAAGTTGTGTAACTTATTTTGTAATGAGTTAAAGACCTAAGTAGCTTAACATGATTTGATGAAATTCTTCTTAAAAGAAGTCATGTGTAGAATTTGTGTGAAATATTTATATTAGAATGTATTGGTCTAAGAGTTTGTCCATTACATATCCATCCTTTTACAAACTGATCAAACTAATCTTGCCTTTCCTAGATTAAGAATTCCTCTATAGTCCATTTTATCACTGGTGAGCAAAGGAGAAATTCAAATCGTAAAAGAAATTCCATCTCTTATTTTGAGGTCTTGACCTCTTTGGAGGATAAACAGAGCTACTTTCAGCAAAGGAAAGAAAGTAAAGAGCTCTCATAATTTAATGTCAAATGTGTCAGTTTAACTGGAAATGTTCAAATCTTAATAGACTGTAAATCAGGAGAGCTTATGACATAGTAATTGAGCAAACATTAGCCTTTCACCTTCATGAATTTGGGGATGAATCTGACTTAGGTTAAGGGGTAAAAACTCTAGTAATTTTCTGTGCCCACTGGTCTGTGATCCAAAATTGCATTAACCCCCAGTTTCGTTAAAGAGGGCTGACAGTTAGATGATTCCAAACCCCTTGGGTCAATTTTTTCAATCACTCATAGATTTACTGACAGTGGAAAGTATTAAGAAACTGAGGAACACTAACTCAAAAGTTATCACTCAAGTTTTAAGCATATTTTTTTTTTTTTTTTGTGGTATGCGGGCCTCCCTCTGCTGTGGCCTCTCCCGTTGCGGAGGACAGGCTCTGGACGCGCAGGCTCAGCGGCCATGGCTCACGGGCCCAGCCGCTCCGCGGCATGTGGGATCCTCCCAGACCGGGGCGCGAACCCGGTTCCCCTGCATCGGCAGGCGGACGCGCAACCGCTGCGCCACCAGGGAAGCCCTAAGCATATTTTTAAAATAAGATAAATTTAAAAACATAATCATTCAACAGGATTTTTCAAAATGAAATTTCAGCAGATATATTTTTGTATTGTATTGTTTTATAGTGTTAAAAATCTTTTAAATCATGTAGTCTTTAATTCCATGTGTTGAGGATGTCGAATACATGCCCATAGCAAAGAACATGCACTGACTGACAAGTACCAGTAAAATAAAATGGACTAAAAGTACAGCAAATATGTTCAAAGTTATATGTAATCAAATACATGTAAATTAACCTAAAAGGAATATTATGTTTTGCCAACAAACTAATAATAGTACTCACTCTTATCTGGGGTCATAAAAACAATTACTTTTATGAGTGATTGAAATAGGTATAAGTTGGTAAAACACTTCTGGAAAAGAGTTTATCAGCATATACCCAAATAAATTAAAATTACAAACTTTTCTCCAAATTATTTTCCTTCTAGGAAATTTTCTTAAGAAAATTATCCAAAATATAGATATATACACAAATTGTATATAAAGCATATTTGATTCAACATTATTATAATGATAAAAATATAATCTAAATATTCAATTTAAAAAAATAAGATAAATTAGAGTACACCCACATAATGAAATATGATGCAGCAAATAACAAGGAGTTAGAAAATCTTTCATGAAAAGGAAAATATTGGTAAGAAAGTCATCACTGAAAAATGTAGAATAGAAATTGCTTTAAAAATATTGTCTTGACAATGTGGTTGGATCTAGAGGGTTTTGTGGTAAGTGAAGTAAGCCAGACAGAGAAAGACAAATACCATATGATCTCACTTATACATGGAACCTAAGAAACAAAACGAACAAACAAACAAGATAAAATGAAAACAGACTCATAGATACAGAGAACAAAAGGATAGTAGTCAGAGGGGAAGGGGGTGGAGGTGGGGTGAAATAGGTGAAGGTGATTAAGAGGTACAAACCTCCAGTTATAAAACAAATTAGCCTCAGGGATATAATATACAAGATAGGAATATGGTCAATAATATTGTAATAATTTTGTATGGGGACAGATGGTTACTAGACTTATCATGGTGATCATTTCATAATGTACGCAAATGTCAAATCTCTATGTAGTACACCTGAAGTTAACATAACATTGTATGTCAACTATATTTCCATTTTAAAAAGTCTCAAAATTGTAAAAAACTTTGACGTTCTTTAGAAAATAATCAGAGGGAATCAAACAATTTCTGATAGTGACTATCTCTAACTCTTGAGATTGTGGGAATTTTTAAATTTTCCATTTGTGACATTTTACTTTGGAAAACAAATGAATGAACATATTGCACTTTTATGTTTATAAAATAAAGACATACTTTTAAAAATGTTTTATTTCCTATCCTTTTGTTTCAAAATGGCCCACTAGCTGAACCAAATGTCAAAGATTCAAGTACGATATTTTAAAAAATTATATGTAAAGTGGCAGATAAAATTGTATCAAATTAGTCACCTCAAGAGCTATCATACCATAAAGAGCAACCACAAGATGTTATAAATAAGATTATATTTTCTTTGGTTTTAAATTTATTATTATAAATGATCTAAGTTACATTTATAAATCATAAGCTAAATATATAAACTGCAAATTCTTTGGTTCATTATATATCTTCAGATGTGTTCTTTTACATGGGTGAGAGCATTCTCCCCACACCTCTCTTAACTCAGGTATTGCATAACTTAAGCTTCGAGTGAGTTTTGTTGTTTCTAGGACAAAAATGCTGATTATAAAAAGAATAAATCAAACTCCATGACTAATTCAACCAAGTATATTTGGTGAGGCACAGGACAATTTTCTTCTCATATAGCAAAAGATATATTGGTATTATGGTTAAATAAGTGCAATTGTCTACAACTAACATTGGTGTAGCACTAATTATGGTTCTCCCCATCAATGCGTTTTATGCCTAATTAAAAGCTGTGAACTACTCAAGACTCTCGGAATGACATGTCAGAAGGTCAGAGGCAAACAGTACATTCAGGTAAAGGGCTCTATAATGACGTAAAAACTTATGTTTACTCCTTTTGCCTGTATTACTCAATCATTAGAGAATAATAAATTACATAAGTTAAGCCATGTGCCTTTTCCATATTTAATAGTCCCTGAAAACTTTAACTGAAGAAATGATAGTAACGATGGTGTTAATGAAAATAACTGAAGAAGGAAAAGTTGGCATAGAGAGTAGATATAAGAAAAAGAATGTAAACAAGAAAAACAGAAAATGACTTTCTTTTATTCACCTCTTGAAATAAGATTTTGAGAATATGGATAAAAGGGAGTTAGAAAAGAGGGGTTACCATCGTAAAAGAAGCAATAGAAAAAGGTCAAAAGATAGACTCTTCCGAAGAGGAAAATAATGGATTTCTAGCATATGTATATGTTAAAAGCTCCTTTTATCTTCTCTGTACCTGAGAGAGCTTTTCAAATAGCTCAAGAAGCCACCTGGATGCACTTACCTGGTAACAGGTGGACAGAATTAAGCACCAGTCTCAGAATGTCACTGCATATTATGTTTCCAATGTGCTTTTCTAGTTTTAACAAGTCGGCTGTGATCAGGGTGCAAAACAAACACATTTTAGTCTGTCTCTGATTAAACTAATGATAAACCAATAACTGCTGTTAGAAGAAAAAAAAAAAAAAACAACTAAAGTTCAGGCTGTCAGGATGCATTCTATCTCCAGCTAAAGATTTTCATGCCTGATAAGATTTTGTTTAAAGCAAAGATTAAGCCATATGTTGCTTTAGTCACTGATATTTTAATTTGCATATGCCGATCTCATGTATAGGAAAACTGTTCTAAATCAGTAGAGTGGGTGGTACTTAGCAATTCAGAGGAAATGCAGATTGGTAGTCAGATGATTTATATGGAATTGATTTCACAGAAAACCAAATGATTTTGTGATTGATTCTGCCCTTCTGTTACATAAAGGTGCTCTCTTCCTTTAAGCTCCTTGCCTAACCAGTCCCCACTAAAGCTGATAAGGTGGGAGAATGTGGATTTCCTAATTTAACATGTTGACTTGCTTATTTCTCCATCCATCCATCCATCCAATATGTATTGAGTGCATATTTTGTTCTACACACTGGCAGAATTAGTGGTTGGAGATGGAAAAATGAATGAAACACTGTAAATTAAGGACTTTTTAGATTAAAAGCTGTTTCTATGGAAGGCGGCACAATGCAATGAGAAAACAGCTAGGGCACAAATAGATGATCTTATCAGCCGAGACCTGCAGTAGTGGTAGTAAACTGCCAATTATAGACAAAGTGTTCTATATTTTTATTTTAATAATACGATTACATTATTGGTACCTCTATTATGTTTTACATAAACATAGGATGGTGAAATTATAAAACTTAAAAAAATTTGGGTTTTCTGGTTGTTTGGGGGAGATCTGCTTTGCATTCTACTACCCAAACATGAAAACCATCTCTCATGTGACCATAGCCTATGTCAAAATCAATGTCAACATTCCTATCCCTCTAGCGATAAATAACAGACTTTAAATGTATGTGCATATCTATGTGTATATCTATGTTTATATGAAAATATATTTAAATATACTTACCAAATATTTAATGAACATTTAGTTTATATACAGAACTAGTCTAGACACAAAAGTAAGAGAATGATATATATATTAATATACATAACATATAAAATACACATGTTTTTACACACATACACATACATGTATATATTAAGAATATGGACTATGAAGTACAATAGAAAAAAGTCATAAAAAATCAGAACTATTTTTCATAAGAATAAACTAAATTGCTACTCAAGGAATTTTGGTAGCTTACTACTACCAAAAAATGCCCATAAATGTAATGCTAAACTTCTGGTAGATAGAGAGAAATGAAGCAGAGATAACAATCTTGGAAATCATGCTACTATTGAAAACTTTTGAGAATTCCAGTAGTCCCATCTGGAATTATGAATTCATGATTTATTGCCATTTACTGAATCTTTTGATTTATTGTTTTCAAAGCAAGATCTCTTAGTTGTAGTCTATAAATAAAATGTGGGATTTGGAACAAGTAACTAAAAAAAAGAAAATATTTAGTAGAACCATATTTTTATGCTTTTTGTTTATTTGCATTAATTTTTGAAAAAAAGAAAAACCTACCTTTTATTCATAATGTTTAAAATAGACATTTTATTTCCCTGCCAGTAAAGATTTAGAAGGCTGTCTCAGCCTTAGATAACCAAAATTTTCCAAACCACCATCTAAAATATAACAAATGGATTGCCATAGAACAGATTTATTACACTTATTGAAAGCAACAATCTAGAGGCTCTATTAATTTACAAAATCTGTTTTATAATTTATTCAGCTACTTTACTGAAAAATGTGTGGCCTGTCATGCTTTAATTTTCCTTTAAAGCATATTATTTAAATAATTTATTAGCATATTTGCCTTTAAACAATAATCTAGGGGACTTTAAAATTTTTCCCAGGGCTCAGTATCAAGATGACGACATAGAATGCTCTTGAATTTCCATCTGCCCACAGATACGCCAAGTATACAGCTATACACAGAGCAATGCCTTCTGAAAGAAACCTGGAAAATAGTTGGGAGACTCCTACACCTCAGGCAAATGAGAAAATACACACATTGAAATGGGTATGAAAGGCTGAGAGAGACTAATACTATAAGACCCACCCTTGGCACAGTGCCAACTCCCAGATTTCCCCTGAAGAGCAAGTGGTTTAGACCACATCTAGTGTCTCAGGTTTTAAGCCTGCCACCCAAGGGGTGGACCCCAAATCACCTAATTCTGAAATCCATTGGGACTTGCATTCGAGTCCCACAGGATTATACTGTAATGAACAAAGGAGCAGTTGTTAATGGGCATATTATCACTCCCCTTGGCTCAGCACAGAGGGAACAGGCAAAAATGCCCATCATCCAGGCTTTCCCTAGAAGAGCTTTGACTGAATACTTTCTCAGCTCCTGCCTAAGGGTCCAGCTTCTAATCAGTCTGAATCTAGGTGCTGACTGCAATCTTCCCCTTTGGGACACTGACAAGTCTTAGCACAACCTCAATTACTGGGAACCATTAAGAAAAAGAAGGCAGCTTGTGCAATCACAAAGGTTCAAAAGCAACCAGGAGCTCTGACCAGACTGATGAGGTTCATCTCCATGAAGCCAGTCTGTCAACACTGGAAGAGGTGACTCTTTAATGTGCAGAAAGTGACACAGAGCATTAAGGAAAAAAAAAAAAGAAATAGGGGAAAATGTTCAAAACAAAAGAACAAGATAAATCTCCAGAGACAAATCTTGAGGAAATGGGGATAAATAATTTACCTGAGAGAGAGCTGAAAATAATAATTATTAAAGATGTTCACCAAGGTCAGAAGAGCAATGCCTGAACAAATTGAGATTTTCAACAAAAATATGGAAACTATAAAAAAGTTCAAAACAGAAATCATAGAGCTGAAAAATATAATAACTAAACTAAAAAATTCAATAGAGAAGGTAACATCAGTCTAGATCCAGCAGAAGAAAGGATCAGCAAACTCAGACAGGGCAGTGGAATTAACCCAATCAGAGGAACAAAAAGGAAAAAAAAAAGAATGAAAAAGAGTAAAGATAGAAAAAGGGACTTATAGTAAGTACATCATCAAGCACTGAATATACATATTATAGGAGTTCAAGAAGGAGAAGACAGAGAGAGAGGGGCAGGAAGATTATCTGAAGAAATAACAGACAAAAACTTTCCTAACCTGGTGAAAGAAACAGACCTCCATCTGCGAAGCCCAAAAAGTACCAAATAAGATGAGTCCAAAGAGATCTGTGCCAAGACATATTAAATTGTCAAACGTTAAAGACAACCAGAGATTCTTAAAAGTAGCAATAGAAAAGCAATTTGTTACACACAGAGAACTTCCATAACATTATCAGTGAATTTTTCAGCAGAAACCTTGCAGACCAGAAGGGAGTGGGGTTGATATATTCAAAGTGCTGTAAGAAAGCAAACAAACAAAAAAATATCAACCAAGAATACTCTATCTGGCAAAGCTGACCTTCAGTATTGAATGAAAGTTAAAGAGATTTTCAGAAAAACAAAAGCTGAGGAGTTCATTACAACAAGACCAGCTTTATAAGAAATATTAAAGGGAATTCTTCAAGGTGAAATTAAATGACAGTAATTAGTAACAGGAAAACTTATGCACGTATAAAAGTCACTGGTAAATATAATTATATAATCAAATTCAGAATACTCTAATATTGTAATGATGATGTGTAAATCACTTACAACTCTAATATTAAGGTTAAAAGACATAAGTAACTATGACTATAATAATTTGTTAATATAAACACAATATACAAAGATGTAAACTGCATCATCAAAACCATAAAATGTGTGGGAGTGTAAAAATGTGTGTTTTAAAGTTAAGTTGTTAGCTTAAAATAGATTGTTATACAAATTAGATGTTTGATATAAGTGTCATGGTAACCACAAAGCAAAAAATGTATAGTAGATACATGAAAGATAAAGAGAAAGTGATCAAAGCATACCACTGCAGAAAATCATCAAATCTAAAAGAAGAGAGCATGGGGCTTCCCTGGTGGCGCAGTGGTTGCGCGTCCGCTTGCCGATGCAGGGGAACCGGGTTCGCG
>NC_041224.1:164552904-164599225 GCF_002837175.3 Physeter macrocephalus
CCGTGAGCCATGGCCGCTGAGCCTGCGCGTCCGGAGCCTGTGCTCCGCAACGGGAGAAGCCACAACAGAGGGAGGCCCGCATACCACAAAAAAAAATAAATAAATAAATAAAAAAAAAATAAAAGAAGAGAGCATGAAAGGACAAAAGGAAAATAAGAAACAACAAAACAACCAGAAAATAATTAACAAATGGCAATAGTAAGTATATATCTATCAATAATTACTTTAAATAAACTAAATTCCCTAATCAAATACATAGAGTGGCTTAATGGATGAAAGGAAGAAGAAAGAAAGAAAGGGAGGGAGGGAGAAAGAAAGAAAGGAAGGCAGGAAGGAAGGAAGGAAAAAAGAAAGAAAGAAGAAAGAAAGAAAGGAAGAAAGAAAAGAAAAACCAAGAACCTTACTATATGTTGCATACAAGAGACTCATTTCAGTTTTAGGGACAATCCTAGACTGAAAGTGAAGGGATGGAGAAAGATATTCCATACAAATGGAAACCAAAAGAATGCAGGGTAGATATAGATATATTTATTTCAGGCAAAAGAGACTTTATGCCAAAAACAGTAACAAGAGATAAAAATGTCATTATGGGTCAATTAATTAAGAGGATATAACAATTGTAAATATTTATGTACCCAACATTTGAGCACCTAAATCTCTAAATTAAATGCTAACAGATCAGAAGAAAGAAATAGACAGCTATACAAAAATAGCAGGGGAATTCAACACCCTAGTGTCAACATTGGATAGATTATCCAAACAGAAAATCAGTGAGGAAACATTGTACTCAAATTATAGGTTAGACCAGATAAACCTAACAGACATATACAAAACATTCCATTCAATAGCAGCAGAAGAAAAATTCTTCGCAAACACACATGGAATATTCTCCAAGTAGGTCGTATGTTATGCCACAAAACAAGTCTTAATAAACTGAAGAAGATTGAAATCATATCAAGCATCTTTTCTGACAACAATTATATGAAATTAGAAATCAATTAAGAGAGAAAAATTGGAAAATTAACAAATATGTTGAAATTAAACAATAAGTTCCTGAATAACCAATAGGTCAAAGAAGAAATCAAAAAAGAAATTTAAAAAATATCTTGAGACAAATGAAAATGGAAAGACAACATACTGAGATCTACAGAATGTAGCAAAAGCAGTTCTAAGAGGAAAGTTTATAGCAATAAACACCTACATTAAGAAACAAGAAAGATCTCAAAAAAACAACCTAACTTTACATCTCAGGGAACTGGAAAAAGAAAAACTAAGTGTAAAGTTAGTAGTAGGAAGGAAGTAAAAATCAGAGTAAAAATAATTGAAATAGAGACCAAAAAGACAACAGGAAAAAAAAAAATAATGAAAATAAGAGCTAGATTTTGAAAAAATAAACAAAATTGACAAAACTTTAGCTAGATAAGAAAATAAAAGAGAGAAGACACAAATAAGTAAAATTAGAAGTGAAAGAGAAAACATTACGACTGATGACACAGAAATACTAAGGAGCATAAGAAACTACTATAAACAACTGTATGATAAAAAATTAAATAACCTAGAAGAAATATATAAATTCCTAGAAACATATAACTTACCAAAACTGAATCATGAAGAAATAGAAAACCTGAACAGATTAATTGCTAGTAGAGAGATTAAATCAGTTATCATAAACATCCCAACAAAGAAAAATTACCATATAAATAAAATGAAAAATAAAAATCATATAATTATTTCAAAAGATGCAAAAAACATATTTGACAAAATTCAACCTTGTTTCATAATAAAAATTCTCAATAAACTGTGTATGGAAGGAATATACCTCAACATATTAAAGGCTATATATGACAAGCCCACAGCTAACATCATACTCAAAGACGAAAAGCAACAAGCATCTCTAAGATCAGGAACAAGTCAAGAATGCCCATTCTCACCACTTTTAATCATCACACTGGAAGTACTAGCCAGAGTTATTAGACAAGAAAAAAGAAATAAAAGGCACACAAATAAGAAAGGAAAAAGTAAAATTGTCTCTTTTTGCAAATGGCACTATATTGAAAAGCCTAAAGATCCTAGCCCAAAACTGCTAATAAACAAATTCAGTGAAGTTACAGGAGACAGAATCAACATACAAAAATCTGTGATGTTTCCATACACTAAAAACAAACTGTGCAAAAGCAAAAATTAAGAAAAAAATTCCATTTACAATTGGATCAAACATAATAAAATACATAGGAATAAACTTAACTAAGGAAGTAAAAGATATGTATACTGAAAACTATAAAACACTGATGAAAGAAATTGAAGAAGATGCAAATAAATGAAAAGATATTACAAGTTTATGATTTGAAATAATTAATACTGTGAAAATGTCCTTAATATCCAAAGTGACCTACAGATTCACAGCAATCCCTATCAAAATTTCAATGACATTTTCTACAGAAATAGAAAAATAATTATAACGTTTGTATAGAATTACAAAAATCCCAAAGAGACAAAAAAAGTTGAGAAAGAAGAACAAAGCTGGAAGCATCACACTTCCTGGAATCAAATTATATTACAAAGCTATAGTAACCAAAAGAGTATGGTATTGGCCTAAAAACAGACACATAGATTAATAGAACAAAGTAGAGAGTCCAGAAATAAACCCATGCATATATGGTCAATTAATTTTCAACAAATGGACCAAAATATACAGGGGAAAGAATAAGCTCTTTTGTAAACGGTGATGGGAAAACTGGATAGACACATGTAAAAGAATGAAACTGGACCCCCATCTTGCACTACTCATACAAATCAATTTAAACTGTATTAAAGACTTGAACATAAGACCTGAAACCATATAGTATATATCCATGCTATATACTACAAAATGGATGAAACTAGAGGGCAGTGTGCTAAGTGAAACAAGACAGGGAGAGAAACACAAACACTGTAAGGTATCACTTAAATGTAGAACCTTTTAAAAAAGTCAAACTCATATGGGCTTCCCTGGTGGCGCAGTGGTGGAGAGTCTGCCTGCCGATGCAGGGGACATGGGTTCGTGCCCCGGTCCGGGAAGATCCCACATGCCGCGGAGCGGCTAGACCCATGAGTCATGGCCGCTGAGCCTGTGCGTCCAGAGCCTGTGCTCTGCAATGGGAGAGGCCACAACAGTGAGAGGCCTGCATACAGCAAAAAAAAAAAAAAGTCAAACTCATAGAAACAGAGAGTGGAATGATGTTTGCCAGGGACTGGGACATGTGGGAAATAGGGAGAGGTTAGTAAAAAGGTACAAACTTTCAGTGACAAGACGAATAAGGTCTGAGGATCAAATATGCAGCATGGTGACTATAGTTGATAATAATGTGTTAGTTAACTAAAATTTGCTAGGAAAGCAGAACTTAAGTGTTCTTACCCTCAAAACAGGTAAATATGAGAAAAGATGATTCACTAGTTAACTGGATGGTGGGAATCCTTCTACAATGTATACGTATGTTGAATCATCACACTGTGTACAATAAACAATATCACCATTTTATTTGTCAATTATACCTCAATAAAGCTGAGGAAAAATTCTGGAAAAGAAAAGAAAAGAAAAGAAAATTTCAAAAATTTTGAAAACAAATCCCTGTTTTGCTGCTATTTTACATCTCTAGGAAAACTGCACGTGAAAAATTGATATTATCATTTAAACAAAGGGTGGACACTACTGGCATTTTTGTCTTCCTATCACTGTATAGTATCATGAGTTTTGTCATGCCCATTTTTGTATAATCTCTTCTAAGTGAGGTTTGGTGGTTCTAAATATATTTTTTGTTTTATTCTGCATAAACAAGGGGAAAATGTCATATGGCATGGACACTGATTTTATGAAAAACTTGAAAGAATTTTCTAGGTTTATCCTTGGTACCATTTGATGAGTTTGAAAATACAGTCCCTTCATCCACCACCTAAAATAACTCTGGAATTAGTATGATCACATAATAAGTTCACATAACGCTTCCCTCCCTTATCAAAACAATCCCGTTGGAAAAGTAAGTTTGAAACAGGCTCAGTATGTGGTGTCTTTCAAAAGATGCCCCCAAAAGTGAGTGGAGGCCTCAGTTTGTGCAAACTATTTTTCCACCAAAATGTGATAGAGTCATCGATGCATGAAAGAGTGTCTTTTTGCCCATGATTCCCACACATGCTGTGCCCTAAGGAGGAAGATGAAAAGGACGAGAGTGAGAAGACTCAGGTCTGGTAGTTCCCTCTCTTCGAAAAGCCTCAAATCAAGAAAATGACATGTAGCTTCTTTTACAGTGGGATCAAAAGAAACCTACAGACAGCTGTGTTTTTGTGCACATGTATTTTTTTTTTAAGCAAGTTTGTAGTTTTAATTTTTGGCCTGAAAGACCAGATGTTGGTGATAATAGAAACTCCCACATGTACTTGAGAGGAAGAAGGAAGAAAGAGAAAGGAGATACTTTAACAATGAAAGCATGTTTATTTTTAAATTTTTTGTAAATTATAAACTGTAACTGTAAAATATCACACAACAGTCATTTAAAAACATTAGGATCCACCAAGCTCTTGATTCCCAAAAACCCATAGTCAGAGTAACAGATAAAAATGATAAGAAGATGCTGACTGTCTTCTTGATGGTTACCAGTTGAATCAGGTGAGCAGGATGGTCAGTGAACTTGGCTTTGGACTTCTGCATAAAATATGACACTCTTAAATTTTATTTGTTTTTTTAAAAATTTTTATTACTTTTTCTTTTTACTAAGAAAGAGGGAAAAGGAACTGTAAAGATAAGTAGAGCTCTTTCCATGTTTAGGGAGTGGCATGAAAGAAGCTGGGAAAAGAAAGAGGAAAGAAAAATAAAAGCACGTATTTAAAGCAATAGAGTTGCAAAGGGGAGACAAGACAGGTGGAAAATAAAATGGAGGCAGAGTTTGGAAGGTTGTGGTGGAGGTCAAACCCCAAAAGGGATCAAGGGTGAGAACTGCAACAACTTGGATGGATAACCATGGATAGTTTTCAAATGGAGACAAAAGGATATCTGTTTTCTAAAACCCTAATAGTATTTTCATTTCCTCTCTTAAAAATATTCAGTGTATCTTCACTTAATTTGATTAGCAGTATAACTCAAGGATGGAGAGAAAATGTAAAAAGCATTCCTGCAGATACTGTGATTTTGATTAGCATCAGATCCTTAGATCTTCACTTTGCCTTTCACAGTTTTTTCTGTCCTTGTATAGATATAAAAACATCTGTGAAAATATACCCTTTGGCAGACTCAAAAATTGCCATTTAAAAATAATTTCAAAAATTATAATAGTTTCCTTGAAGGCCTACACACTGGATAACTATTCACCAGAAATGATGCCTTTGTTTCATTTAGAAGCTAGAGGAAAAATATTACTCTTCAAGGAGTGCAAGACAACGTACTTGGTTTCAGATGCCTCCAGCTTCATTAGCTTTATTCCCTAAACCAATTGCTGTAACTCTCTGAGTTTCAGTTTGGTTATTTCTTAATTAGCTGAAAGGTTACCTTATATGCCAAGCAAGGTTTTTGCAAAGAGTTAATTAAAAAAATATATATATCTGAGAATATACCTTGGAAGCAGAAACCATAGTTATATAATTATATGGGACACTTTACAAATAACAAAGAAGAAAAAGGTCACTGATATTGGAATGCCTTCTATGGCATTCAATACCAAGAACTATATTAAGTGATAGACAAACAGAAGGATGGAAGGACAATTAGATAGATAGGTAGGTAGGTAGATAGATAGATAGATAGATAGATAGATGATAGCTTGAAATCGCTATTGATATAAGATATATGCCATTTTATTCCCATATGATAGGTTGTATTTAGTTGAGGACTGGGATTTAGGGAGACTCAAGTTACTTGCCCAGGGTCACACAGCTATAAAATAACCAACTCTTTGTTCCTAAAGACTACTGTCTTTCCTTAATAACATATGAGTCAGAGAGTAGCTTCAAATACATACATTGATTACTTCTTATGATTCTGTGGCTCAACCAGGTGGCTCTTCTGGTCTGGGTTCGCTCAGCTGGTCCATGGCTGGAGTTCGGCTGGCACAGATGGGCAGCCTGGGTTAGCTGGGCTAGCTGGACACCCCCTCCATGTAGTTTCAGTTCAGCCTGAGCTTATTCACCTGATGGTAAAAAAGAGTTCCACAGAGCAGTAAGAGAGGCAAGCCCCAGGACACAAGGGCTTTTCAAGGCTCTGGTTGTGTCACATTCGCTAATATCTTAATAATTAAATAAATTATACGGTCAAGCCCAGATACAAAGGTAGAGAAATAAACTCAACCTGTTGATGGGAGAAGCGGCAAATAGATGAATATACAGGAATGGAAGATTTTATGGTCATTTTTTGAAATCTATTAGACCATAACATCTACAATATCACAGAAACCACACTTATTATTTGTATGTATATATGGATGTTGTACATTTATGTTTGCATATATGTATTTCTACATGTGTTTTGCTTTGGGGGCTTAGGAGGCAATGAAAGGAAACAAGAAAAATGTTCCTAACATCTTGCTTGACTTATATAAAAGAACAAAGGCATCAAGGAAGCTCAGACTAATGTATCAAACTTGGTACTTGGTATGTCCAATGAAAATGTATGTGTATTTGTTTTTACCCTTTCTTTGCCCTTCCTCACACCACC
Organism: Physeter macrocephalus; assembly: GCF_002837175.3. Lineage (NCBI taxonomy): Eukaryota > Metazoa > Chordata > Mammalia > Artiodactyla > Physeteridae > Physeter > Physeter macrocephalus. The sequence continues at coordinate 164,559,581 of NC_041224.1, forward strand.
AGAAAACTGGTACACACACTGCTTGAATTTTGAATTATTGCTAACATCTAAAAATATGGATAGTGCATGTAAAAATCTGGATTTCTGGTTTTATTTGAAATATTGAAAGGTCTGGGTTTATGTGGCCACATAACCACAATTCACTGAAGATAACTATTCTTTAAATGGTGTGAAAGCTCCAGTTTACCAGCCTCTGCAGGTATTTTCTTGTATTTCCCTCCTCCTACTGAGGCTGAAGGTTTTAGAAAGAGTGGGCATGAAAGGATGGCTAGAGATCATTTTTAAATGCAGTATTTCTAGCCTCAGTAATCCTTGTTATAATTATCATCAACCAAAAGTCCCTTAGCCCTGACAAGAAATATTACTATATGGATGATGTAATGATCTAGCATAGTGGATGCTGGTTATTAGCATCATTAACATCTCTTGAACTTGGCATCATCAATTAATTAAAGGTATGGTTTTGTTCTCCTGGGAATTTAGTAAATTGCATATAATAACACTTGTGTGCATCTGCCAGTGGGGTGGAAAAAAAAATCACTTCATAGAGAGGCAGGAGATGAGAGCTTCAAGTAAGTTCTGTCACTAACTGTCAAATCTGAGCAAATCACTTAACACCAAACTATTTCCCTACCAGTTACAAAGGAATAATAAAAGAGACTTCATAACCTCCCAGGGATGCCTTTGGTCTTAACAAAAATAAGACAGATGGAATGCACATATTTTTTGGGGGGGAAAAGGGAGGGGAGCTGGGAATCTTAAAAATGTATCTCAGAGTCTGCTAGGTTTAGTCATGCTATTTGGATTTAGTAGCAGAATCAACACTAAGGATCTTTACCAGTATCTTGGCTTGTCAAACCTGTGCTAAGCAAAGTACTTAGGCTTATCTGATTGCACCTAGATTCAGGTGCACAGGTACCAAATTGCCAGACAAGATCAAAGAGATTTTTTTTTCTCTTTTTGAGGCATAGTGCCATATACTTGGTCAGACGATTTCTCACCCCACCCCACTTTTTTTAGCTCTCTGTTTAGTGTTTCAGTATTACAGAAAGATGGCAACACTCTAAGCCTAATGTATATGAGCTCATGCTTTAAGTCTATCTCAGGGGGAAAAGGCATGCATATGAACATTTAAAGGATATTTTTGAACAATGTGTTCCTTCCATCTGAAGCAAACCTTTTTAAAAAATATCTCAGTTTATCTTTCTTTAAAAAATTGAAGTATAGTTGATTTAGCATGTTGTGTTAGTTTCAGGTGTACAGCAAAGTGATATATATATATATATATTCTTTTTCAGATTCAATTATTATATATTGCTTTGAGTCCTAGAACTTGACTATTTTTATATGATGGTACTGTGTGCTCTTGGGCTCTTTAGAGCATTCAGTGTTTAAATGGAGGTCAAAAATCAAACTTGGGAAAGCAAGTAATTATTTTCTAAAGTTAATCTTTAATCTGGTTTTGGTGTCATGAGGCTCTAGTGGATTAAAGACAGCCCTAAAATCTTCATTACTTATTCTTTTGAAGGGTGAGGCCTATTCCTCTTCCTCTCGGGTTTGGGGGGATATGATGACTGGCTTTGACTAACTGAATGAGTGATAACTAACAGAATGGAGTTTTCACTGTACAGAAGTGAAGCCATGTTACTCTCGAGGCCAAGCCTTAAGTGATCTGAAGTGTCCATTCTCATCCCTCCTGAAATGCTCCTTCTTGAAAGCCCGCCAGCAGGCTGTGAAGATGCCTAAGCATCCACATAACGAGGGTCATGTAAGAACCACACAGGCTCAGCCTAAACTCCCAGCCAGTCGTCAGCACTGTCTGCACGTGAATGAGGAGGCCATTTTGGACCTCCCAGCAGTCCTCGCGGCCAGCCGATACCATGTGAAGCAGGTGATCTGCAGAGCTGGACCCTGCCCGCATTCCTGACCCCCAGCATCATGAACAAATAAAATAATTGTTGTTTTAGGCCAATCAGTACAGGAGTAGTTTGTTACACAGCAGTATTAAACCAAAACATTCCTCAAAACATTTTTTGGGGGCTGGTGGGAAATTGGTTACAAGTGGCTTATTTTTATTTCTATGAATGTGTTGGTGATTAAGTATTATGTTTCCTCCTGATGGATGACCACGAAGTGGATGATCTTCACGTCCTCTGCATTAAACGTAAGAATCTGACAGAGCTGGTCCAAGGAATTCTTGTTATAAAGGATATTTGTTTTTATTTACTCAGTCTTTGAAAAGGCATTCTTTTGTTCTCATGTTTTGAGGAGAGGGTGTAGGCGGGGGGAGAGGTCAGTTCACTCATTACCAAAGGGTCACTCATTTTCAGTGGTCCTCTCGGGATCCATAGGCAGGGACACGGGTGGGGCAAACAAATCAAAAATGAGCAGTTCTGTTTTCCTATATATTCTTTGGGCAGCAGTTAAGGAAACAAGGAGACTTAAAAGTATCTCCTGTCTGAAACGTGCAAGTCCACTAGAAGGAATTCAAAGCCCAACAAAGGTGGGCAGCTGCTCTGCGAACTCACATATTCTTTCCTTGCAGCCAGTAAATGAATCACATCATTATCTTTCCTTTTATATGAACATTTCAGTTGAGGATAAAACACACAGAGGGTGCAGGCAGACATTCAGGATGTAACTTTTTCAAAACATAGTATTTCCAGCCTACGTTATGGCATCTGCGTTCCCCAACTCAAAGCATAATTTGGCAGTGAATACAAATACATTCACATAAGCAGACGAAGTCACAAGCACGAACAGGCTGATTTCAAAGTAGAGTTTTCAGTTAATGGATGTATTTGGTGTAATGTTGACATCTACATTGTAGTGGGAACTGTGGTTTTGAAATTACTCAGCTTCCCTACTGTTGTAAACTATCTAACTCTGCAAAACCCTCAGAGTGATGATGCTTTTAAAGTAGGCTTCAGGTATAAACGATGCCTTGCAAATAATGGAAAGTAGAATTATTTTATAAAACAGAAGGCTGAGGCAGAGACACTTTAAAAATGAGTTGGTGCTCACAGCCAGGACAAATTCAGGATGCTTATAACAATTCATATGCTTCTATTCTATTAGATCTCAAAAATTGCTCCCTGATCAACCATTTCCCAGTCAAAATCATGCAACCATTGGTTGATGCCTATAAATAACTTTCTTATTATTTCTTCCTTCTACCAAGTAATAAGCCGTTTTACCCTCTCCAGCCTGGGGGCTGAAATTCTCTAACTTTCATCATCATCAAAACTGGAGTTAGAATCAAGGGTATGATTAGTCTTGAGTAATGCATTAATTATGAAGTAAAATTTGACATCCTACAAAGGAAGAAAAGCTCAGCCTAGCTTTGACTTTTTATGTTTTTAATTTAATAAGGTATTAAATAAAAATCGTATTCAAATTCACAATAGCAGTTAATTGTGTAGGTTAGGAATTCTTTAGCTTAAGAATTTATGAACCATATAACTTTTCTGAGCATTTACTATATACCAGTCAATGGCTTTTCATGCTTTTTCTCCCTCATTAATTCCTAATAAGAGCCCTCTTATTTAGAAATTCTATTTGTCTTTTTTTTTTAATTTTATTTTTTTATTTTTTACTCAGAAAGTTCTTATTATTTACCTATTTTATACATATTAGTGTATACATGTCAATCCCAATCTCCCAATTCACCCCACCACCACTCTCCCCACTCCGTGTCTTTTCTTATAGTTGAGGAAACTGAAGCTTAGCAAGTTCAAGTAGCTTGGCTGAGTTACTGTCATTATAGGACAGAGTTGGGATTTGAACCCAGACTTCACTGACTCCAGGCTTGTGGTCCTAAGCCTTCTGTTACTGGCACTGTAAACCCCTTGCCTTCTCCAGACTCAGTAAGTGAAAAAATCATTATTTTCCACCTAAGGTAAGTTAAAACAACAACCAAAAAAGGATTACTGATTGCTTAGGAAAAACTGAAGATATCTGGTCATGAGTGATTCTACAGAGAATCCTAAATTCACTGAGAGTGGGATACTGAGTAATTTGGAGACATTAGACTTTGGAAGTACAATTTCAATAACTAACACAGCAACAGCGTGACTGTATGTGAGCACAGATGTATTATCTGTGTCATTTCACGAGTCCATATAGAAATGCCATGTGCTGGAAGGGTTGAAGCCACACAAATTCCCATGGATACTGTCTCTAGGTCCCACTGCAACGCTACAGGCAAAGACATCATTCCAACAAACCTCCATGCCAGCACCTCCATAAGGTGCTGGCCTCCTTATCCCCAAGGCTAAGACTCACTTCTCTGTTTGACATCATCATTATTTTAGACTTGGTTATTTTCAGAATGGTGGAATGAATCTGGGGAAAATTCAGTTGGGCATGTCAGGAATCCTGGCATCTTTAGGCAATTGAAAGGAAGAAAATAGAGCAGCTTTGTGAAATCTGACCAGCCCGGTGGTGTGTGTGTGTGTGTGTGTGTGTGTGTGTGTGTGTGTGTGTGTGTGTGTGTGTGTGTCTCAAGTGGAACACTTATCCTTATTTGCCCCTTTAATTGCATCTCATCAGCAACATGAGCTGTTGTTCATCAGCCTCTTCTTATTGTCATTGCCTGGAAGTAGAGCATCCAGCTGGCAATTTCTAGCACTTGCTGTTTATAACCAAAGTTGCATTGCTCTTTGACGAGAGACAAAGAGAAAAAAAGACTGACATGTAGGAAACTAGTAACTGAAAAGAAGGTATATTCATTTTGGTGAGAGAATATAGCCCAATTCTTAATGAGTAGTCAAGGAAAAAGGTCCTAGAATGATTAGTTAAAAGTGTATAATAGGATATTTGTTCTCCTGTGCTGCACATTAATGTGATTTGAGTGTATTCTCATTCCTCAGCCTTAATTTTCAGAGGCCCTGATGTGCCTCTATATTATCTAACCATCACCCGAACGTTGAATTTGTCACTGTTCCCACTGCCATCCTCACCCCTAAACACACACGTGAACCCGTGTCAGTGAGCATCAGCCCTTGGTCAGTGGTTTTACTGGGGGCAGTCTACAGCTGTAGGGCTTGCTATGTACATTCCCCAGTGTGATGTCTGCCTTTGCTTTAGATGAAATTCAGCTCTACAGTCGTTGAGATATATTATCGCTCAGTGCTTGAGGTACAGGCTTAAGTACTCAAGATCCAAAATGTTGACCTTCAGATTAACTAATAACTCATGAAATGAAGGGAAAAAAAAAAAACAAACTTGGCACAAATTAGGAATTCCAAAAGTACATGTAGAGAATGCATGGATTTATAAATGAACAAATAGGAAACTGTCCTCATTCTTCTCTGATACAGGAAAAGGATAAAAGTCAGAAAGGACAAGAGTGTATACTTTGGCAAACTAGTTCTGGAAGAACAGACAGCCAGGTGGGCAGAGGTGGAGATGGTCCAGGAGATCAAGCGTAAGAGGGATACCTTGGGCCCCTTGTGATTAGGCCAATCTGACTCCTTAATATTCCAGGGATTGTAGACTGTAACTAATAAAGATACTTTAAGTGATAACTAACTCAGCTACGTGTCTGTGAAATAATAAGCAGAACTTTTCTGTTCAAATGAGTCTTACCAACTTTAAAATGTAGTACAGAAGTAAGTAGCTCCAGTGCTTTAATACTTAAAAAGCTGGCACAAAGCCATGGATTATCAAACATTTGTTTCTATAGTTTTACTAAGTCCAGTGAGTTCATATATATATATATTTCTCAGCTGACTCAAATAACACAGTGAGATAAGCTGGACAAACATGTGTATCCTATAATACGGATGAGGGAACTAGGAGTCAGGAACTTTGGAAATAAGAAGTTGTATTTGGTTGCAGTAACGGGGAAAATATGAGTTGTACTCTACTACTGATTAGTAGGATAACAGATGGTGGAGAATAAATTAGCCCGTGGAAAATTAACCCTGAGGATATTTTAAACACAAGGAGTTTTTGCAATTGGGTGTTGAGAGCCACAACAATAAAATAAAATAAATGATGACAAGTTGGATCTGAACTTCAAAGCATTCCTTCCAAATAGTTCGTTAGTTGAGAGTGAAACAAAATACAAATGTTTCTCCCACTTAAAACGTATGTCAGATTGTCCTCCACTCAAAACCTGTAATGGTTTCCCAACTGAATCAGAGGAAAGGTCAGTGTTCTACAAATTGGCTGCTCTTTACCCTTCTGACTTCCTGTTCTGTTATTCTCTATTTTTATGAGTGCTGTGATGGTTGCTTTCATGTGTCAGCTTAACTGGGATAAGGGATACCCAGACAGCTGGTAAAACATATTTCTAGGGACCTTGGTGGAGGTGTTTCTTGATTTGATTCAGTAGACCGAATAAACATCTGCCCTCACCAGTGTAGGTGGGCATCTTCTAGTCTGTTGAGGGCCCCAATACAACAAAAGAGGGAAAAAAGGGTGAACTTTCTCTTCTTGAGCTGGAAAGTCCATCTTTTCCTGCCCTTGGACGTTGGTACTCCCAGACCATTGAACTCTGGGGCTTACACTAGTGATCCTCTGGTTTTCAGGTCTTCAGACTCAGACTGAATTATATCACCAGCTTTTCTGGTTCTTCAGCTTGTACACAGCAGACTGTGGGACTTCTCAGCCTTCATAACCACATGAATCAATTCCTATAATACATTTCCTCTTATATACATCTATATTTATCCTATTGGTTCTGTTTCTCTGGAGAACACAAGTGCCAAGCAGTTACAAACACTAACTCATTAAGTTTCATAACAACCTAATCGGGTGGGTACAATTATTAACCCATTTTATAGATGAAGAAACTGAGGCACAGAGCAACTAAGAAAGTTTCTTCAGGTCATACTACAAATGAATGGTTGACAGAGGCACTGGCAGTCTGTCCCCAGGATCTATTGTCTCATGGACTGAGCAATACTGTCTCTTGAGCAATCAGCCCCCTCCAGCTACATGGGCCTTCTTGCTGTTATTCAGACATAGCAGGCAGCACCCATCTCAATTCCAGTTTTTTCTGCCTGGCAAGTCCTTGCCTTTACACATCTTGTTGGCTCATTCTCTCTTCTTCTTCATGCCTTTGTCCATGATGTCTCTTTTTTATTATTCTAGTTGAAATTGAAATTTCTAACTCCCTTTTCCCCTAGTAGGAGTCCTTAACCCCCTGAGGTGCTTTCTTTTATCAACAGCACTTATCACCTCAGACATTGCAATTATTTCAAAATTAATCTGTTCTTTTCCTGTCTCCCAGCAAATAGAACGTAGTTTCAGGTAGGCAAGATCAATTCATGGTTGTATCACTAGTACCTAGAACACTGCCCAGTACATTGTAGGCATTGAGATGTTAGTTGAATGAATCAATGAACTTGTTGAAATCACTGCAGGTGTCTCTTCAGAAATTCTGATTAGTGTGTCAGAGGTTGGCCATATATATCTGAGTTGAAAAAACAAAACAAAACATCAACTCAGGTGATTCTAATGCAAGTGATTTACAATGTTGTAAAACTTTGTGTTAAGGCAAAAACACCCAAAATCTTTCTGAAAAACAACTGTCAACTCCAGTTAATTTTTCATATCCTTAAGTTTGGATTTTCTTATGTAGTATTTTTTTTCATTGGTATCTGATATGAAGAATTGATATTAATGTAGTAATGAAGTTAGAGCACTTGAGTTGACATTTACTAGAAAGGATATATTCTAAGTTATTAATTATATCAAGTAAGATCTAGTTACCTCTCAAAATACCCTTGACTATCAATGTAAATACGAAAAATTTCTTAGGACTAACTCATTATATAGATTAAAAGTTAATTCCATTTAATGACTGATAAGAACTTATATTCCTATAACTTGAGTGCAACTAATGAATTTGTAGTCTAAATTTCAAGTGAGAAGTCCATGTTTTCTGAAATTGTTTGTAGTGATGTGAACTTACATTCAGATTTTCTCAAAATCTATGAGAAAAACCTGCTGAAGATGTAATCAAAACACTACCCTAGCAAGGATGAGAAAAAATACTGGGGGAAAATGGAAAAAAAAAAAAATTGAGTGGATTAGAGAAGCAGATGAAGGAAGAATACTAAGAATTATGAAACTTTATAGCAGAGTTTTCCTTAACATTGTTTTAACAGAGTAAAAGTTTAATCCATCACTATTAGGATACTCAAGTACCATATAAAATTAGGATAGGACGCACCAAGTAGACTGAGAATGAAAATGGTTGCTAAGTAGTCACATTTCACCTGAGAAGCTTAGGAGATGTAGAGCAGAGGAACAGGGAAAGAGTTATCACTAATTTCAAGGAATAGTGGTGTTTCTTTGCTTTTGCCCAATAAAGGCTCTAATTTCAGTTTGGATCGCAAGCAAGAAGTGACGTTTGTATTCATCTCAACCTGTGAGAATATCTGATCAAACCAGGCAGAACAAAACTGGGAACATGGAACAAACATACAAGAGAAAGAACAGAGAGACAGAGACAGAGAGATAGACCACTATGTCATCGCATGTCGATTCCCTTTATTGAGTATTTATTGAGTTTAATAGTGTTTTGCATCATATAATGGAATATAATGTAAAGGTTTCCATAAATAGCAATTGGGAAATACTTGATAGTTATTGAGTAAATGTATACACTCAGAGGAAGACTTACTCATATAGTGTCGTTTAAAAAGTGGCTATTCAGAACAGAACAGAACATTGGGTGCTGGAACAAGATGAAGATCATTCTTTTGAGTGGTTAAGAGGTAAAACAATTCCATAGAGAGAGGAACCTAGAGACTAATATGAAGGTCCACTGAATGCTTTTTTTTTCCTTTTATGTACATAGATAAATGTGTAATCTAAAATATACATATAACTCTCACTCTAGAGTTTGACTTCGGTCTAATCTGAATAATTATCCTGGTAGCTTACTGATAAGAAAAATTATTCAAAAGAGGTATATTTTGCAGGTGGGTATATTTTATTTTTTAATATTTTTCTATCCTAACAACTTAGTCCAACCAAAAATGAATTGGTTGACAACCAATGAACCTGAGGAAGACCCTCAGACCTCAGATGAGTGAATGGCGCCAGCTGACACTTTGATTTCAGTCATGTGAGATCTTGTTATGGGCTGAATTGTGTCCCTACCGAAATTCATATATGTTAAAGCCCTAACTCCCAGCACTTCAGAATGTGGCTGTATTTGGGGATATGGCCTTTAAAGGGGTAATAAAGTTAAAATGAGGCTGTTAGGGTGACCCTTAGTCCAGGGTGACTGGTGTCATAAGAAGCGGAAATTTGGACACAGTGAGAGACACCAGGGAAGCACACGCCAAGAGAAAAGCCCATTTGCAGACACAGAGAAGGCAAGAACTCAGTTAAGCCCTGCCTGGGCTTAGGACCTATGGAAACTATGAGATAATTAACGAATGTTGTTTAAAGCCACTAAGTTTGTGGTAATTTGTTCTGCAGCAATAGAAAACTAATAGAACATATAATTACAACCACACCCTCTTGGAGCTTACAGTTAAGCAGAGTATAGTAAGGAAACAGGCTACTATTAATGTCAATCCCCAGAACACAGATGAGCAAGTGAGATTTGACCAATCCACAGAACAAAGATAAGCAAATGAGATTTGACAATTTTATCTCATACTTTCCAAATTGCCATATATACAATATATGATATCTTATATGATATGAAATATTATGTCCTATAATGTGCAAGCAGATAGAGAAGTTAAATTGAAAAATATATATATAAATTACAAATAAGTAAATATATATATAGTGTATGTGAGTGTGTGTGTGTGTACACACATACACACTCATACACACACCCACACAGATGAAGTGAATATGTAGTCATTGCTCCATCACTAAAATGAGACATTAGATTTACAATGTCCGTATTTTTTAAGCTCTATAATCTTACCCTGGCTGCTTTTTTATAATGGCTGTTTTGTCAGGTAGTATTCCATTAGTCAAGACTCTCTCTTAATGTCCATCCTGTATATTAATATAAGAATATACATAATATTCACAATGTTGATCCTGAGGAATTTTAGGGTATTGCATTTCTTTTGAATTGTTGTGAAAACATAAAAGTTACATTCAGTAGAACTTGTATTTATGTAAATAATAGTGGATAATCTTTGTTTAAGTATATGGAATCATTTAATAAACTTAAATATGGAATTTTGTAACTAAACTGGATAATAGAAAAATGTCTGTAATTGTAATTACTTACCTCAAAAAAAATCTTTAGGAAAGGGGACTAGTATTTTTTGGAATGCTGTGTCAGCTCTGAGTAAGCCACACTACACACTTATTCTTATTATAACTCAGAGGAAGCTGAGAATGACAGCTAATCTGTATAAAGTACTTTATCACTTCTCAGTTGAGGAAACTGAGTCTTAAGAGAATTTAAGTCATCTCATTGCTGATAGGTGGTTATTCATATATTATATCTGTCTCTGTCAAATTCCAAAGGGCATGATCTCAATGACAAGATATTTGAAATCTGTAGATATCTGTTTCTGATGCTTGAAAACTACCAGAATCTAAAAAAACACAGACTCCTAGAAGTTTGCAAGCCATCCAGAGTTTGGTACCAAGAAAAGCAAGTGTCTGAAACAGTTGATGAATTGTTCCAAATTTTACTTGATCACTGAGTTTTTAAAAGCCAAACCCAAGAGACCCTATCAGCCAAAGGCTAAAGACCATTGATCTGCCTTTAAGGAGGAAATTTAAGTATATTCAGAACAAATACTACACCACCTGCCTCACCTCAGCTCTTCAAAATAGTCCTCTGAGCTGCCATTCCAGTTTCTTGGAGGGTCTGGTGGTCAGACGGCCATTGAAAAATGGAAAGGATGTCTCCTATGGGTTGGTCAGAACAAATGTTCTGCGTGTAGACAGAGACCCTTTTTCTTGGAGTACTTTTTCAAATTATCTCTTTCCTTTCTTTTGTTTGAAAAAGGTAACACAGATACTGTTCTACAGAATTCATTTTCCCCTTAAAACTTAGGAAGTTCTACCAACCAGAGGTATTTGAAGGAAAGGTCATCCTGTGAAAGGAATAATTTTTCCCTTGGAAGATATTTTTTTCAAAATTCTTCATTGTAGAAAAAGCTCATTGAGCACTAGTTTCTCTTTAAAGAAATTAAGCTTCTATAGCTTATGAATTCAAATGCAGTACAGGAGACTCTGAGATATTTTAAGATCCATTAGGTTATCAAGGCTGTCCTTCTGTAGCCAACTTTAAATTCACTCTGCAAGGTGATTAAAAGTAACATTTAATAACAGGTCAGTTGACAAGTAATTATTTAGCACCCACAGGGTGTAGAGTTCTATTCAAGATGCTCAGATTTAAAACCTTTGAAGTTACATAATGGGAAGGAAGACAATAATGTCTTTTTCTCTGAACATGGGAACAATATTCAGTCTTATTTTCTCCCACATTTTGGGAAGATAGGCTGTCAAAAAGTATGCAAAAATTTAATAATAACCTACCTTTTTACAGTGTTCTCTTCTTTGTCAAATTTCTTTTACTTTCTGTTGTAGGATCAAAATACTCCTTCTATGGAGTAGAGAATGCATTATGTTCCTATATTTCAAATGAGGAAACTGAGGCCCAGGGTGATACCTTATACAAGTACATTCCCTGGGCAGAAATCTCTCATCCACAATACCCTACTCATATATCTTAATCTAGTTCATTCTAACTCAAACTTCAGCTTGCTAAAGTCCATAAAATGAGATTAGATCTTCTTTATTCAAAGTTCTCTTAGTTCTCTACATTTGCAAAGTGTTGAACACTGTAGTTAAACTCTGAGTTTATAAAATTAAGCTCAGTATAAGTGACCAGAATGCCAGGACAGAGATCATCTTTCAGGTTTTGCTTACTATTGCCTCTCTGTGCCTGTCATAGAACTTGAAACATTCTAAGAGTTTAATAAATATTGTTTGAACGTTAAAAACATTTCTTTGGCTCCATGATTTTCACTCCAATTGGGTTGCAAGTTACAGGAGAGAATAAATGTCTGTTGTATTGCCAATTTCATGGCATTCAGCAAACTAAACATGTTCAATAAACATGTGTTTAATGAATGAATTAATGTTAAATGCATTTCCTACATGTGACATTCTAGTAACCCCATGAGGAAAGGCAAAACTGTGGCAAACTTGTTTGCAGTAAATGTCCGTCAATGGCTATTCTTTTCTTGTTGTTTATTTATTTACTTATATTGGTTTGAAACATATGAAATTGTCTTTGCTGTAGACAAAAACTGTTAAACACAATCAGTTTCACAAAGTTCATCAACTTAATACTTTCCACCACCAACTTAATTTACCTGTTATGGTATATTTGACAATAAAATAGATAAAACATATGCTATGCATTTCTTAAAACTCTAGGATTACAAAGTGAAAAAGTATGGATTAGAACTCCAACATACCAGTAGATTCTGTTATGATATTGCCATTTAAATGGATCAGTCTTAGCACAGTTAAATTTAGTTCTGAACTTCCTGATGAGTAAGACAAGAAAGAAAAACATGATGGATTCAGACCCATTTTAGTGACCAAGTTTAACTGCTTATGATCTACCTAGTTAACAATGCATTATAAAATGTTGTGATGTTTAAGCATTAAGTTCTACATCCATAGCCTTTACATTTCCATTGGTTTTTCTCCCAGAAGTCAGGACTTTGGCTCCACTTATAAACAAAATATTGAACTCAAGGTAATTATTTAGCTCTATTTGTATTATAAAAACTATTTTATTGAGAAGTAGATTTATTTCCAGATGAGTGGATTTAGCTTCACAGTCCATATGTATGACCTTCACCAGATAACTTTGAAATTGTTTGGCTCATAATCTTTATTCAAATATTTTAACATAGCTAGAAAATGTCCCCTAGCCTTCATGGGCCTAAGGATCCTGAGCTACATTTTGACTTGCTTCTCTCTGTGTTCCCACAACTTTTCTTTTCATCTTCTAACTACCAGTTAAACTGATCTCTTTCTCCAAAGAAGATTTAAACCCCCGAATTCCAATATACTCCGAAGATTAAATTTATTTCTACAATAAGATGTTAAAAGGGGTGGGATACTTTCTAATTTTTATATTTCTGAAATGAAATTCAAAGTTTGTCTTGAAAAAGTCAAACAGAAAGCGGTCTTAAGAAAAAAGGAGAAAACAACAATCTGTAAGAGTGTATTAAGTTAAACAGTAGCTTCCCAAAATCATGTCCACTCAACAATCTGTGAATGTGACCTTAATTTGGAAATAATTTTTTGCTGATATAATCAAGTGAAGATGAGTTTATACTGGATTAAGGTGGGCCCTACTGCAATGACTGTCATCTTTATGGGAGATTAGGATTGACATACATACACTACCATGTGTAAAATAGATAGCTAGTGGGAACCTGCTGTATAGCACAGGGAGATCAGCTCAGTGCTCTGTGATGACCTAGATGGAGGAGGGGGTGGGTGGGAGGGAGGTCCAAGAGGGAGGGGATATATGTATACATATAGCTGATTCATTTCGTTGTACAGCAGAAACTAACAACATTGTAAAGCAGGGGTCCGCAACCCCCGGACGCCAACTGGTAACTGTCCGTGGCCTGTTAGGAATAGGGCCACACAGCAGGAGGTGAGTGGCGCGTGGGCGAGCGACCGAAGCTTCGCCTGCCGCTCCCCATCACTCCCCATCTTTCACATTACCAACTGAACCATCCCCCCCATCACTTGCATTACCGCCTGAACCATTCCCCCCTCCCCCTACCATCCGTGGAAAAATTGTTTTCCACGAAACCCATACCTGGTGCCAAAAAGGTTGGGGACTGCTGTTGTAAGGCAACTATACTTTAATTAATAAAATAAAATAAAATAAAACTGACATTCAATTTTTGATTAAAAAAAAAAGAAAAAAAAGGAGGGAAATTCTGGCACAGATCACACAGAGGAAAGATGGCCGTGCGAAGCTGAAGGTAGAGACTAGAGTTAGGCTTCCGCAAACTGAGGAACATCAAGGATTGCCGTGACCACCACAGGCTAGAAGAGGAAGGGAACGATTCTACCCTAGAGATGTTGGTGGGAGCCCAGCCTGGTCGACACATGGATTTCAGATTCTGGCCTCCAGAAAAGGGAGATAATAAATTTCTGTCGTTTTAAGCCACCCAGTTTGTGGTCATTTGTTATAACGGCTTTAGGAAACATACAATGAGGAAAAAAAAGTAGAAATTGTGCTTTCTTTCCTTTCCATGAACTAGCTTTCAAGGTGAAAACATTCTCAAGGACACCAGGTTTTTCTCAATCTCCACCCGTGAGAAGAATCACTGAAATTTGGAAGGTGGCAGACCTATAAAATTTTTGAACTTGAGGTTAAAAAGAGTAAGTCACAGAAGTTGTTTCTTGGACTAATAATAATAATATCTTACAATTTTGTAGCATTTTCTACTAATTTGACCCTCAGGCACCCTTAGATGTAGAGAAGGCAGCTAATCAAACTCTCAAGTGGCAAATGAAGAGACAGATTCGGGAGGATTAAATTATTAGTTTGAGTTGTTCAACAAATCAATATAAAAGCCTGAACGGGAGACTAGATGTCCTCCCTCAAAGCTTTAATTTTATGGTTTAGCTATGAATCTCCTAAATAGGTGTGACTAGCTTACCTTTTGCTGACATAATATTTGAGCTTCTGTTTAAAACATGGGACCAGAAACCTTGCGGGCTGTGTTGTTTAACCAGGGAGACGTTCATGGGGCTATGGAGGGAAGGGGAGATTCAACTCCTCTGAACTAACACATATCAAGTATCTGTTATAAAATATACTTGAGAGCACTGGAAAATGTATGTGGGTTGGGAATTAGATCCCTACGACAGGCAAAGGCCATTGAAGAAAATGAGAATTTAAAAGAAATGAAAGCATAGAGTCCAAAAGTTGCTGAACGTGCTCTTGGGAATATGATTTATGGCAAGAAACATAAAAGGCCCATAACAAACAACAGAATAAAAAACAGTGGTTCCCAGCTGTTAGGCCGCAGAAAAATGCCAAGCTAAAAGCCAGAGTTTCCTCTGAGGAATTTATTAAAGACAATAAGACCAGAACTCCTGTTCAGGGGATTTTGATTCAATAGATCTACAGTCAAGCCCCTTGGGAGATTCGGATGCTTAGGCAAGTTTTGTCATTCTTGGTTCAGAAGCGGTATAAGGCTGCACCAGTGGTTTACCAGGGCTGCTCACAAGTCAAGCTCTTCCTGCCCTCATTGGTACACACCCACGATTACCTAATATCCCCACCAGGCAGGGCCCAAGGAAGGTCATATACATAATAAACAATGATGCAGAAACTGAGGCTGAGGATGTAGTTCAATTCCTCTTACATCAGGAAAAGAGGAAAAACTGCCTTTTTTCTTTTTTTGTACAGTATTTTTTATAAGATTTTCATCTTTTTCACTAGGCAATAGAGCCTATAGAAGGGTACTCTTTGTTTTATCTGAAATCAGTCAGTTGGTAAATCTTAAGGTAGGAGATATGTAGAACTTATCCATAACCCTTTTTAGTACAGTTCACCCATTCATCCATCAAAACACTCTTTCAACATGTTGTGGAATATCCAATAGGCAGGCAAAGCAAGTTCAGAGGACACAATGTAGTAGGATTGATGAATTCATTCAAAAGAGAAAACAGAATATTTTTGGCCTTTAGAATTTACTAGATTTATTTAATAGTTATATTTTTCATTCTGAATTATATATGACAGAGGTGCCATAATCTTTTCAGTATTCATGGTTTCTAAATATCTTAATCAAATTTATCCTTTAACATTTTGTCAGCTACCAATCACCACAGCTTCTGGATCTCTCTTTTTTCAACTAATGTTTATGTGTTCAAAATATTTTCACTTATTCCAAAATTAAAATTGCCTTGAATAGGATTTAGTAAACTAATTCACCTGGAAGAAATGTCACAGACTACCACTTCCAAGGGTATTTGCTGTATGGTACTTTCTTCTCTCCAACCCTAGAATTTTAGGCATAAGTGGTAAGTCCATAGTACAGCTATTTTGAGGCCATGTTGCCTTCCAAGTTCTCCTCAAATTATATTCAAAGACAGCTGTCTATGTTAGCTATTCTTGAAGCCACTTCTGAATGCTACAGCAAACAAATGAAAAACTGCAAGTGTTGATCTCACTTTTTTCTTCAGTTTTTAGTTTTTCTTTCTGCTAATGAGCTAGCTTAGGCTGTATGTTGGTTTATTAAATGCTTGAATGACTCCAGTTAAAGCTATTGACTACATTCTTAATTATTAACCACCTTCAATATTGCTTTTCCAAGAATTTAAAATGATTTTATAGGAGTTCAAATAATGATCTAGGGGGCTTCCCTGGTGGCGCAGTGGTTGCGCGTCCGCCTGCCGATGCAGGGGAACCGGGTTCGCGCCCCGGTCTGGGAGGATCCCACATGCCGCGGAGCGGCTGGGCCCGTGAGCCATGGCCGCTGAGCCTGCGCGTCCGGAGCCTGTGCCCCGCGACGGGAGAGGCCACAGCAGAGGGAGGCCCGCATACCAAAAAAAATAAAAATAAAATAATGATCTAGGGACTTGAAAATCTGGGAAAGCCCTAATGCTTTGGTATTCTTCAGAACATGGGATCTATAGAACCTATCTGTCTTGTAACTTTTGTAGTATCCACAATCTCGCTGGAAACCAGAATAATTTATCTTATAGATTTTGATCGCCTTTGGCTTCTGGTCCCAGTTACAATGAGAAAACAAAGAACAGAAGATTTAACTTGGAGTTAAGAAGCTCAAAAAGTGCTTGGTATGGGATTACAGAGACAGATTTTTTAAAAAATTTCTCCTTTTCCTTCTTTCAATTACACACACACACACACACACACACACACACACAGCGATATGGCTTTATAATCAGGGAAGAAGGCAGTTAACTTCTAACTGTTGCACGGGTTGAAAATCATTGTAAATATTAATAAGAGAATAAATTTGGATCCTGGATCTTTAAGTTTTGGGATCTATCCAAGATAGAGTTAGCAACAGAGAAATAGGTAATACTCTAATGATGGCTAATTAGCCCCTGCTTTAGAATTTCAGTTCCCATAGGATGTCTCTAATGATTATTTTCCACTACCATTACCTGCAGAGGGTTGTATAACTTGGAGGGCTAAATGTGATGAAACTAGCTCCTTCCAGACTCTCTGACTTTATTATTATCAATGGGATTTTTTTACAAAAGCAAAGAAGCATCTTTTCCTAGCTCAAACCTTAGAGAATATAACAAGGAGTTTTGAATGTGCATACATATACTCCCTCCAAAAGACACATAATTGGAAGTAGTTAACAAATTTCACCGAGAAACCGTCTTCTGTAAAGAAGATTGGATAGCCTAACAAGTTTGGAAGACAGGCATAAATTTTGTCCAGTATGTACAATGGAATTTGCATCCTTAGACTGGGACAGACCAACCTGGTTAAGCAGAGACCCTATAATTTATAGTAGTTGTCTTTAATGAGGCCACTGAGAGATTTGGGAAAGCAGGGAGAGTGAAAGTTGTTCTATAATAGAAAACAGAGGTTTCTAAATGCAGTTTGAGAAGACAGAGAAGGGTATAGTAAAAATTAGCATAACAGCCATGTCTATAGAAACATTCTTTACTTCTAAGCTTTCTTTAAGTCAAATACTAAGTGGCAATTATTGAAATACAAAAGGCACATTCAGACTCTGACAACTCTTAACCATTCTGGGCTTTATAAACCATTTGTCCCAAGTCACGTGATGTCCCCATCACATGAGGGGACTGTATTACCACAGACTTCAATGCCATGTGGAACAATCTAGAGTTCTTGAATGGCTCAATTATTCTGAGGTAATTCAAGACATCTCTATTGAGGCATCCAGTATTCAACATGTGTTTAAATAGACTCTTGGGTCCTGAAAAGCATAAATGTATGCAATGGACAAGTTGTCATCTGTTTCGGAGGGAATAGGGCTTTACTTCCTGACTTAGAATTGTTCAATTGTGGGCACACACGTATGATAATGTGCACAATGAAAAGCCTGACGCTATAAATATTTATTACACAATGGGGTTCAGAGAGGCCTGTGTGAGGAATTGAAAAATAGGCAAGCAGAATCAACTGGCAGCATTTTATGTTTTTCTTTTCTGGTTAGCTCTGCCATATTGTTCAATGTAGAGTTACTTCAGGCAATTCTCAAAATGTTTCACAGTCATCTGGAGTTGATCAGCAATTACACTGCATTTGGAAACTGAGGCTCAGACGTGAAACTGACTTATTGCATAATTATCCCTAAATTGCTGATGTTCCCTAGAGCAATGGTCCCCAACATTTTTGGCACCAGGGACCAGTTTAGTGGAAGACAATTTTTCCATGGACCAGGGGAAGGGTGAATGGTTTTGGGATGATTCAAGTGCATTGATTTATTATGGTTTCTGTGCAGACAAACCTCTCTGCTAACTATAATCTGTATTTGCAGCCACGCCCCAGCACTAGCATCACTGCCTCAGCCCCACCTCAGATCATCAGGCATTAGACTCTCATAAGGAATATGCAGCCTAGATCCCTCGCATGTGCAGTTCACAGTAGGGTTTGTGCTCCTATGAGAATCTAATGCTGCCACTGATCTGATAGGAGGTGGAGCTCAGGCGGTAATGAGAGCGATGGGGAGCGGCTGTAAATACAGATGAAGCTTCGCTCGCTCACCCGCCGCTCACCTCCTGCCGTGCAG
Source organism: Physeter macrocephalus (assembly GCF_002837175.3). Classification (NCBI taxonomy): domain Eukaryota; kingdom Metazoa; phylum Chordata; class Mammalia; order Artiodactyla; family Physeteridae; genus Physeter; species Physeter macrocephalus. Next base: position 164,578,330 of record NC_041224.1, read on the forward strand.
TGAGGTCAGGTTCCTAACAGGCCGTGGACTGGTAATGGGGGTTTGGGACCCCTGTCCTAGAGGTTAACAAAAAAAAGTAAGTTGTAAACTGGACTGGTGAGAAGATTCCCTCACCAGGTGACAAATCACCTTGCTGTTTCTGCCCTTTGGCCCTTTTTACCCAGACTTGATCTATGTGCTGTCCTTAGAAACTGGAGGTGTCAGACACACTGGACGGTGATTCACAGAGACCATTAGGGAAACCTAACTCATGAAAGGGTCTTATAGCGTATATATGTGTGTATGTAGACAGTGGCTCTTTTAAATATCCAGATATAATCTTAGTCATGGTCTCTTTTCTAAAAAACCCCATATTACCCACAATGGTTTTCCCATTGCTATCATTAGGGTGATAATAGCAAATCACAATAAACTCTTCATGTGTCTGGGAACAGCTGCACCTAAGATATGGAAAAATATTTATCATGGCCAGGGTATTAGTAGGTCTTGTGATCATAAGGAAGCACCAGATATATCATGGGCGGGAGTGAGGTAAGGCGAGTTTGGGGGGTTGGAACTAAAAGTATTATTAGTTGGTCCTAAATAGTGATGGAGGCAGATCTATGTGCCTTTAGGAATTAAAACGCTGGCAACACATTCTACACACACCCCTTCCCTTCCACACAAACCTGGCTGATTGTTCTGTTGTCAAGTCTTTTCTCATTAAGGTTACCCTTTGTGATAATGTTCAACAATGTTTAGCCTCTATAAAATTATTCTGGAGACTTGAATTGAGTGATGGAAAGAGGAGGCTGGATTGAGGCTTTGCAACATTTTAAAAGTTTCTGGATGACAGATGGACCTTTCCATTTTCCTCTAATCCCAGATCCAGGGTCCATGTTCTTTCCTTTCATATGGATCCTTGTTTATTTCCAATCCAATCCAATTTAACTTAATCCGTCAAGTTTATTTGGAGCAGTTATTAAGTATGTAGTACTGTATAAATTAGTGGGATTCAGGAAGGGCAATGAAAAGATATATAAGAGGGTTTAAAAAATATATTAACAAAGCCCTTGGGAGACCTATAAGAACCATAAGAGAATCAAATAAAACAATATAATTAATTACCAATGTGCACGTATGTGCGTATACCTATGTGTGTGCTCATGCCTCCATGTATACATACACACAGAGTAATTTCTTTAATGATCAGATGAGTATGTAACAAAATCCAATGGATGAGCCCATTTCTAACTCTAGGTGAGTGCAGAGACTGGAGCGCTATCTTTTCAGGACTTCCCCCGGAGTCCCCTAGAATTGCATCAAAGGTCACGCTGCTTTTTCTCCCTGAGAATCAGCTATTGATGTTAACTCTCCCAAAGCAAATTCTTCAAATCCATGTTCCTGGTCTTAGGATTCTTACCTTGTTTCTTTTTATTCTTACTCTACACAGTAATCATCTGCCTTAAATGTAATCACTTGAGAAGCTTTAAAAAACTTTATTATTGTGAGAATTTTCAAAAATATAAAATATGTAGAGAACAGTAAAATCAGCCCCCTCATCCTCCACCATCACCGTGCTTCAATAATTTTCAATTCATAGCCAAACTTGTTTCAGTTTCTAATCTCCCAAATTCATTTGAAGTAAATCTCAGATAGTTCATCATTTCATTCAAAAATATATCAGTAAATATTTTAGAAAAGAAATATTTGGAGATATAATTACATACCATTATCACACTTAAACTTAGCATTAATTCCTTGATATCATTTAATATTCTGTCAATTTTAAAATCAACCATATTATTTCCTAAACTATTATTTTAAAGCTTGTTTGATTGTATCAGAATTAGAATAGGATTATGGATCCCAGTTGGTGGTTGATACATATCTCTTAAGTGTCTTTTAAAATATCCCTCCCCACACCCTTTCCTTATATCTCTTTTTCTTTCTCTCCCTCTGTCTCTGCCTCTGTCTCTCTTTCTTCCATACTCTTTATTCCTTGAAGAACTGGGTTGTTTCTCCTGTTTCTCACCATCTGGACATCTCTGATTGTCTCCCTGAGGTGCTATTTTACACTTATTCTACTCTGTTGCCTGTATTTTCTGGAAATAAATCTAGATGCTCCACTGCTTTTAGGGTTAAATTTCTTGAAAGGCAGAAGACATGCCATGTTCGGTGGTCTCTGTTCTGTGATGTTAGCAGTGACTAATGATTATTACCTTAATTCATTATGTCAATAGGAGTTGCAAAATGTTGATATCTAACATTCCTTCTTCATTTATTAGCTAGACTATTTATCTTAAAAGAATCTCCTTCATCCAACTAATTTCCTTCTCTTGGGTAAAAACCATATATGGAAAGGGTAAGGCTAGATGCTTGATTAGGTGTCATGTTCCTTTCTCACCTTTCCAAAATAATGAATTAATGCCCTAGCATCCTTCCATGCAGACAACTGAGGTGTTGTATTTTGTTTTGTATTTATCTTTTTAAAAAAGGAACCAAGAAACAAGCTTGAACTCAGCCATTTCTGCAGGGAGGGGTCTTGCTTCCTTTTCCTGGAAAATGGTATTAAGAACCTATAATCTGGGGCTGGTATTGCTAATTGCTGCTGGGATTTAATGCATTTTCAATAGTCGGAGTTAGAAGGTATGCAATTTTTTAAAAGATAAATACATTATGACTGATACAGTTTACTTAACCACATAAATCACGTATTTGTATCTCATTTTTTTTACATTCCAAATCCTCATTCTGAAAGATATAAGAGTAATCATGCATTTACATTAGCTCAAAAGGCACATACAACAGTCTCAGAATAGCACTAGCGGCCCTACCAGCACTGATAACAGCACTAAAAACAGCGATCCTATTAGGCACATATGTGTCTTATTCAGCTCAAGTGGTTATAACAAAATAACAAAGGCTAGGAGGCTTAAATGACAGAAATTTATCTTCTCACAATTCTGGAAACTAAGAAGTCCAAGGCTAAAGTGCAGGCTAATTCGATTCCTGGTGAGAGCCATCTTCCTGGCTTGTAGACAATCACCTTCTCAGTGGGTCCTTACATGGCAGAGAGAGAGAGAGAGACAGTTCTGTTGTCTCTTCCCCTTCTTTTAAAGGCACTAATCCAACCATGAGGAGCCTATGCTCATGCTTGTGACCTTATCTAAACCTAATGTTCTCGCAAAGGTCGCATCTCCAAATACCATCACATTGGGAATTAGAAATTTAACATATGAATCTCTGGCGGTGGAGGGGGGAAGGAGGAGCACCATTCAGTTCATAGCATATTGGTTACATTACTATATATATTATTTATTTATTTATTTATTTATTTATTTATTTTTTTGCGGTACGCGGGCCTCTCACTGCTGTGGCCTCTCCCGTTGCGGAGCACAGGCTCCGGACGTGCAGGCTCAGCGGCCGTGGCTCAAGGGCCCAGCCGCTCCGCGGCATGTGGGATCCTTCCGGACCGGGGCACGAACCCGAGTCCCCTGCATTAGCAGGCGGACTCTCAACCACTGCGCCACCAGGGAAGCCCCCATTACTATATTTTAAAGTCACTTGGTATAGATTCTCTGTTCTGCCACCAACTCAAAATATATATGGACTTGTTATTTAATTTGCGTTAGATTTCTAAGAAATGTTATTCTATTTAATTTTGTTTTGTAATTATGTAAAATTTTTTCATGGATCCAAACTGAATTCCACAAAACTAGATATCCTGACAGAAGACTATTTTAAATCCTTTCACCCTCTAGACTATTTCTTCCCTCCACACAGAGAGCAGTATTCTTTTATTCTTATTTTTATTAGAGAACACATTCTTTTAGAGAACATAGTATTTCTTATTCTTTTAGAGAACATATTCTTAGGACCTAATTTCAGTCTACCAAATGAGAATAATAATAATTCTACCAAGTTAGAATATCCCCCAGCGAGGCCAGATGATTCTGATGTACATCTCTGATTACAAACCCTACACATTCTTCTGCAATAATCTCATTTATTCCATTATTTCAGTTATAACTTTAAAGCCAGTGACTCAAAAATCTATTTCTAACCTCAGTCTCTTCTGGGTAACAGATTATTGTAAACCCCAGCCAGATAGTATAATATCATCCTATTTTCTTATATTCAAAGTAATCTTATTTGTTAAGTGTATATCTAAATATATATATTGACAAATTCTTAGAGGTCCATGATTCATTCCTTTTTCTTACATTCTATCTCAATCCTGACATTTCTTGAGAATTGTTCCTCAAAGTCAGTCTTTATCTTTAATGTCATAGCCTGTGTCTGCACCAGAGTTTCTCAACCTTGGCACTATTGACATTTTGGACTAGATAATTTTGTCATGAGGAGCTTTCTTGTGCGTTGCAGAATGTTTAACAGCATCCCTGGCCTCTGCTCTCCAGATGCTGGTATCAACCTTCTAGTTGTGACAAGCAAAAATATCTCCAGACACTGCCAGATGTCATGTGTGTGTGTGTGTGTGTGTGTGTGTGTGTGTGTGTGTGTGTGTGTGTGTGTGTGAACTGGGCGGGGTGCGGGGGGGGAGGATAGAGAATCTCTCCCAGTTGAGAATCCCTCATCTAAACCTTTATCACCTCGGCTCTTAGACTACTACAAACCCTCATGCCTGGTCTCCCTGCTTCTAATATCATCAATCTTCCACATTGCTGTGAAAGTTATCCTTTATGTTAAAGCACGTTCTCGTTACTCCCATACTTTATTTTTTTTTTCTACTGGAAATACACACATTCCATAGTAGGCTGTAAACTGTTCTTCATTAAACATCCTTTCCACCATCATATTCTGTCTCTCACTCCCTACTCCAGTCTACATATTTCCATTCTCTACTGCAGTGACAGCTGACTCCTTCCACCTCTCCAAATCTTCCATTTATTTCTGTTTAATTCATACACATACTTTTTCTTCAGCTATACGCCACCTGCTTTCTTAAGATGGAAAACCTCTAATCACTCTTTAAGGTGGTTCTCAAAATCTGTATAGTAAGGAAGGCTTTTCCTGTCACCCCCCCATCTCAAATATAATACCAAACACATTGTAACTCTTTATTTATAGTCTATCTCACTCCTTTTTCAGTCAGCTCCCGAGGGTGGCTGGATTTATTCACAGTGCTTAGCACAGTGCTCAAAAGAGACACCTACTTGTATCTTTACCTGCACCTTCCTAGTATAGTCCATGTCAGTAGAAGTAGAAAAAGAACTTGAGCAATGAAGTCACTCCTTTCAGATCTGCAGGCTGCAAGGTTTAAAGGGTGATTGACCGCATGTGATCCAGAGCACATTATAAGACCAAAAATACCACCCAAAACACTTCTTTCAGGGTTACTCTTAACTTTTAAATGCATTTTATTAAGGCTAGAATTTGAAATAAAAGTTAGTAGTCCTTAACAGAAGAAAATGGCACCCATGGCATTTCTAGAACTGATTGCAGTGTGCCTATGGTGCCAGCATGGCCTGTTCCTCCTGACAGCACAACCTCTGACCTGTAACATTGAACCTCATTTCTCAGCTGTGCCTTTCAGGGGTGGCTGCCATCTATTGGCCCAGGCACACCCTTGCAAGGATTCACAAGAGACAAACAGGGTAATATTGGAATGTTGGCAATGTTGGCCTGTCTGGAGAGAAAGTAAGACTTGATGTGATGGAGATTAGGTGACCAGAAAGACAAAGAGAGGTGGGGAAAAATAAACTGTATTTGAGTCGCTTGTTAAGCTGCGTATGGAAAAAGAACATTTGCAAAATTTAGAAACAAAAGTAAAAGAAATAGGGACTGACCATTTTTTAAGAGCTATCTTTTTTTATTAAAGTTTATTTTTTATTTCAGTCTTTGCTATTCTTTGTATGATAGTTATATAAGCTTCCCACCTTCTAGATAAAATAGGAAGAAAAGGAAAGAAAAATGACCATTAACTGAATATATTTTATATGTGAACAATAATGTAACACAGAAGAACAAACCTGACTCCATACTGGATCTATCCCTTTAGCTCTAACCTTTTGCTCTGTTGCCTGTGCATAGTCATGCTGGCTCTGCACCTTTGTAGAAGCATGTTGCCTGTAGCCTGAAATACACAGGATAGTCCATTCTCAAGGCTCTATCCTTTAAAGGTATACACTTTTTCATTCATATAAAGACAAAAATTTGCAGAACAGAAAATAGCAATTGCCTTGTGGGAGGTTTATAGGAATATTGTGACCAGACCTACATGGACAGCTGCAAGAACAACAGATTCCTGCACCAAGAAGATTACAGCCAGCACACCTACTCCGCTTTTAGTATAAAAGAAGCCTGAATTCTAACTCAAGTAAGATGGTTCTTTGGGGCACTAGTTCACCATCTGCTCGGTCTGTTGGCTTTCCAAATAAAATCAATATGCCTTGCCCCAAAACTTCATCTCTCGATTTATTGGCCTGTTGTGTGGCGAGTGGTGTGAGCTTGCACTCAGTAACAATAATGCTGCAAAGTATGTAATATCTCTTATTTGGAAACTGAGGCTCTCTGAGGTTAGCAATGTGTTTATGGACACAAAACTGGTAAGTCTTGATGTATAATTCTTTGTAACTCTAAAGTCTATATACATTTTAGTTACCTCTTACTTTCCCCTTTATCACTTTTGAGGCTTAAGGGTAATCCTTTATTTCTACTGCACTGGGGCTTAGTACACAGACCTGTGTTCACGATGTCACATGGGTAGAAAAATCCCCTTCAATTGGTTGATTTTGTACCTCACATCTGACTGAGCATGGGAGAAGCAGGTGAGGGTTGCTCAAAAAAAAAAAAAAAAAATCCTAGTACTTGCTACCAATTCGGGGATGATTAGATTAAGAAACTCATGTTCAAATGCAAATATCCAAGGAATGGTTAAGTCTAAAAGTAGATTATGTTCATTGAGAATAGAGTTTGTTTTAGATTATGACGTTTTTGAACTTTTGCTCACCAAGGAAAGCAGAACATTTATATTAGGGACAGAATCCAATCCTTACTAATCTTTTCGTGGTTCTGCCGGTAAGACAAGGCAATGCACAGCCGATGTAATTTGTAAGAGCAGGGGACCTAAAATCAATCTTAGAGAGAAAATCTGACATCGGGGATTGAGAAGCTGAAATTAATCATTTTGTAAGGAGAATTTTTACCCTTCATGTCTAAAGAGAAATGTGAGTGAAAAGATATAGGGCTAAGGGAGAAAACGTAAAATGAAGGTGGTTAAAGACCAAGCTTTCTGGTTCATTTTTAATTTTTCCAAAAGCTTCATAAAAATAAATTCCAGATTATCACTAAAAATCACCAATGTGACATGAAGATTTTAGACATGGCCACCTCCCCGTCTTTACTGCTCTGTCCACTATGAAAGTAGCTGCCAGTCCAAAAGACTAACCAATGCTGTTGAAAGTAAGGAGAAATAGACTGATTCTAAGAGCAAATCAACAACAGTGAAGATAGATTTGGAAGTAGCCATTGAGATGGATCCAAGATCTACTGCTGACACTACCCTTAGAGATTTATCTAATGCTGATTCACAAAAAACATCCTGTGGAGTAAATAAAACCGGTATAACTAGCTCCATTTTATAAAAGAAGAAACAGAGACTTAGAAACAAAATGACCTTCCCAGAAATATATAGCAACGAAGGAGAAGAGCCCGAGGCCAGGGCCCTTTCCATTTGGACACTGTGATTTCACACAGTTGAGAAAGAGTATTTCTGTTGGGTCTGGGCCTTCCTTCCTGATAATGCCTAGTATTGTATGACCTTTGGGCACATCAGCGAAGACAGATGTCTGTAAGAAACGGTTCCTTGCTAAATTACATTTGGGAAAAAAGAGAAGGTTAATCTACAAGAAAAAATAACAATAATACTACAGCTGGTGACAATTTGTAGGCCCAACAGGAATATTCTAGGGAACAATTCTCCTTTGATTCATTCAGAATTTAATTTTGATGAAAGTCCCATTGAATCATAATTAATACTACAAATGCAGGATTTAACAAGAGCTCTGGGGTAGCATTTTAAATATACAGTAGCTAATTAACTATACACAATTTACAAACACATCTATTGAAAACTTGAAACTGTGCCAGTAGGTATATCCATTTACCACATGTAGTAGCCATTACATCATAAAAATATTTTCAGTCATTTGCTGATATTTTAAGACTTTCATTAATAGTTCACTAATGTGCATAAGACAAAATTTTTCTTCTTTTAAAATGACAAGAAAAGACATTTAAGGTTTGATAAATGTTACTTTATGACAATTGGAAACTAAAACTGACAGGGGATATAAAATACTCATAAAATTCAAGCAGTTAAGGAAGTTTCCTCCCGTAACTGGCACTCTTGCCCAGCGTAGAAAGGCGCTAAGCTTTCATAATAACAACAGACACACACACACTCACAACATATAAATATTTTCAGTCATTTGCTGATATTTTAAGACTTTCATTAATAGTTCACTAATGTGCATAAGACAAAATTTTTCTTCTTTTAAAATGACAAGAAAAGACATTTAAGGTTTGATAAATGTTACTTTATGACAATTGGAAACTAAAACTGACAGGGGATATAAAATACTCATAAAATTCAAGCAGTTAAGGAAGTTTCCTCCCGTAACTGGCACTCTTGCCCAGCGTAGAAAGGCGCTAAGCTTTCATAATAACAACAGACACACACACACTCACAACATATATTTATTCTTTGGGAAAAGACTTTCAAGTAATGTCTCGGCCTTCTACATGCTAAGAGTTGCTATAATGAATGATGCTCATTGTGTGTGTGTGTGTGTGTGTGTGTGTGTGTGTGTGTGTGTGTGTGTGTGTGCGCGCTTATGTGTGTCGTTTCAGTTGCTTGTTGTCACTGTATTTTCAGCATCTGAGAGCAAGAATTTAGCCTAGTTTGCCTTTCTGGGCACAGCTCCTAACTTGTGCCAACTCATATAGTTCATATTCAATAAACGTGTGATATTTGTTTGACTGGTTCTCAATTTGGCAGTTATTATAGTTGATGGTGCCATTCAGGACCACTCAGAAACTCATGTGAATGGAGAAAGAGCTGATGCAGTAGTGGCAATGCATAGACAGATTATATATATAAAAAAACAAGCCTCTTGTATCTATCCTAACTTAGCAGTTTCAAACTATTTTTTCTTAGGAATAAATATTGATTTATTAAGCTTATAGCATGTATAAAGGCCCTGACTGAAGGGTGCTACATATGTCTTGTCATTTAAATCTCAAAATAGCCTTGCCTGGAACGTATAATATCCCCTGTTTTATGGGTAAAGACATATTCAAAGGGGCTTAGCAATTTGTCCAAGGTCAAAATCACTTAGTTTAGAGAAAAAAATGACAGCAAATTACGATTGCATGGCCAGCCCACAGTTCTCTTTACAGTCCATCAATTCCACCTCTTTATGGTAGCATAACATTTCCAGGCCACAGTTCTGAAAGGAGAGGTCAAAGTAAGAGGAGTCCATAAGAAAGAAACCTGAGCTTTTTAAATTCACTGACTTAAGCTGATGGCTCTCTCCAATCATATGCTGCTGCTCTACTAGTGAGCTTAACTTCTTGGGTTCCTGTTACCCCTTTCTTCTAGATTCCTGAGCTCATTTTCCTGTGACGTCAACTGATTCCTTTCAAACTGGAGTCTCCACATCCCAGGCTTCTACCCATTGCCCTGACTCTGATCCATTTTTGCAGCTTTGTTTATGTTCCTAACATGGATCAATGCACCATCTACAATGAATTCAGCCTTTGCAACTCAAGAGAAAGTCAGAAAGAACTTTTACCCCCAAACAAAACAGAACAAAACAAAACAGAGCTCCTGACTCAAGCTAGAGTTGAATCTCAACATCTAGGGCATCCTGATCCTTGTTCTTGATTTTGTGCCACTTTGAGGACCTTCATTCTTCCTTTTCCACTCTCTACCCCGCTAACATTTCACATGTAACCATTGTGGTTCACTGTCATCTTTCCCTCTCTTTTTCTCATATGACTTCTCCTTCTTTTTCTTGTACTAGTCACAACAGTTTAAATTATTCAATTTGACAGCAAAGCCCATAGTCCCAGGGACTGCTTCATAACATAAGTTCATCCCCAGAAGGTGTTTTTTGGAGCACAACTGTAGTATTAGCAGTAAGAATAGTAGGGTAGTGGTGGTAGTCATCTAATAAACAAAAACAAACATTTGTTTTGTGACTCACTATATGCCTGGCAGTTTGCTAAGTAGTTTGTATGCATTATCTCTTTAAAATTTCACAACTTCCAGATAGTTGGTACGTCTGCTTTTAAAATGTGGAAAATTGTAGCTAAAAAATATTAAGTGCCCAAGATCACACTCAGAGTCAGAATTCAAATGAATGTTTATCTAAATCTAAACATCAAGCTATTAGCCACTGAAAGCTACCTCATCCCTTTAGTATCTCTCTCTACACTCATACTTTGCCTCATTTTATTGGAGAAAAGTAAGACCTGTGTACTTCTAATAATATGTCCAAGACCACACAGCTAGTACGTAATAGGGCCAAGATATCACCTTGCCTGCCTGAATCTTTTTATGATGCCAGGTGAAAACATTCTGGAAGGGATGATACGTAAAATATGATTGTCTATATAAATTTGAGATACGTTGCAATAAAAAACCGTAAATTCCCTAAGAATATCTAGCCTTGGTTCAAAGAAACAACTTTTATCTCTCCCTAGAGCCACTTTACTCCACCTGCAACCTGAGTCATCTTAGCGAGCTGGGATACCCAGCCATTCCAATGCTTGCCACCTTGGATGAACGTCTTTTACAGTCTAGCTGAGTGCTCGAGTCTGAACCCTGCCAGGCTTGTTAATAGGCAAAGCCTCTTTGGGGAAGCCAATAGGAGGCGTGTGAAAGATTGCGGAGCCTCCCATGGCTCTAAATGGTCTGTCTGTCACAGTGAGTCATCTTCATCTCCCAGGAACACAAGGTACCAGCGCTAAGGAGGAGAATCCAGAGTCTCACCCCACAAATATGACATTACAGACATTGCGTTTAAAGACCGATACCGTTCATTGTATTTCCACTTGGTCTTTTGTCCCTAGGACCGCTAGAAAATATTTTACCCCAGGATATAGCATACCTGGAAAAATATATAATTGCCCCTGGAGATATCCTTTAATAATAAGTGGCCACTGAGTAAGAGCCTGGGGCAATTTGCAGGGAGCAAGCTGCTTTCAGAGAACAATAGGAACATTAAACAATTTCACACTGAAACCAAAGGCACTTGGTTCTAGTATTGGATTTTTTTTAAAACAGAACATAACAAAACAGAACAGTTGACTCATTTCCATAGTGAGAACTTTTCATTTTCTCATGATGCTTAAAACATAGTAAAGTTTAAAAAGCAGTGGAGGATCTTAAATTCAGTGAAGGGCTAGTGAGGCTCTTTTTTTTTTTTATCATATACCTTTTGTGCTATGCATTTTTAGTCTTTTTTTTTAACATCTTTCTTGGAGTATAATTGCTTTACATTGTTGTGTTAGTTTATTAAGATATTTTAAGAACTTAGGCAGGATACTTACTCTCTAGGAATCTCAGTTTCTCTCTCTGCTGAATTAAAAAAATAATACTGTTTTCTGTTGAGTTTAAGGAATCGCACTCCAAGGCAGGCTGTGTGTTTTGGTGTTTAAAATGCTCAGCTCAGGCCTGGGCAATTCAGTGTTGCTATAGTCACTGTAGTTAGAGTGACACCTGTATAGCTTCTTATAGAACACTGGGTCAATCATTTCTTGGATGAGTGACCTTGGATTAGGTATTAAACCTCTCATCTGTAACATGGGGACAATAGTAGTAAGTGTTGCTATGAAGATTAAGTAAATTAATATGTATAAAGTACTCAGAATAGTTTCTGGAAAAACTAAATGCATACATGCTTCTTAAATAAATGTGAGATTTTGCTCAATTTCTTGGAAAGAACCTAGAGTCCATGCTCCACTGAGCTTAGCAGAATTGCTCGGAAGCTTCCATGGAACAGGAACCCTCTGATACCCAACTCACTTGACTCATTCTTGTTACCTGCCTGATGTTTGATACCTGCAGGCATTTGCCTTTGTGGCTGCTGCCTGAACTGTTACTCCTCCAAAGTCACTGAATTTCAACTAAGGGAAGTGTGTCAGTTTGGCTCACATGAGAAAAATGAGGCTCTTGTACTTTCATAGATAGTTTCTAGATGCTGTGTGGGGCTCCCTGGCTCTAAATTTGCACTCCATACACTGACAATAGCATCAGCCCTGCTCACATCTATCTTGGTTTTCACTGAATGTTGGGAGTATAGACCATTAGCACCCAGCCACCTGCCATGAAGGTTTCAGGAAGGCTGCATTGGGAGGAGGTGGATAAGGAAAAAACTACATGCAATCACAAACAGCAGAATAGAAATTAAGAGATAAAATGGGTACCTTGGTACATAGTCTATGGTCTTAGTTTCACCAACTGTGCTTGAACACAGGTACTCTTCTCATTGGCTGTGTGCCTTGGGTAAGATCTTAATCTTTCTGAGTATCTCCATCTGTAGAAATTAAAAAATATTGCTTGCCTATTATGATATAAGACAATGTATATGAAACACACAGTAAAGGCTCAAATAACTTTTTTGCTGTGGCAATAATAATAAAGTATTAATAAGCAAATATGATGACTACGATGTAAGTAAAGTGCCTAAAGCAATGTTCTGCTCCTAGCTAGTTATCAATACATGTTCGTTTCATCCCCTTCCAAAATGATGTACTACCTATCCACATGACAGGCATATTTCTAGACAGGATTACAGAGTAACCTGAGGAAAACAGACTGAGACTCTCAAGGGAAGAAAAACAGATGGAAATGCAAGAAAGGATCCCTTCTCCGGAGAGAACATTTCCACAGTGATAATATCAAAGAAAAAAGTTAGTTATGCATATTTAATGGATGCAAACAAATCTTTCAGGATGATGCAATATTGGAGTCAATGCCTCTAGTCTCTTAAGGGGTTTGTATTCTTTCCAAACTGTTAAATTCTGTTCAATTACTTTCTTTTCAGGGATGAGAAAATCTAATATGATTTGGTTTGCACCCAGGGAAATGTCATACCCCAAGGTGAGACCTCCAGGACCAATTAATGGCAGAGCACTCCCTCAATTCTCTTGGAATCAATAGACAGATTAACTTCATTATCCTCTAAGTCCTTTAGGAAATGGCTTTCTCTGGTTAAATGCAGTTTGGTGTTCATGGCCCATCTCCCCTTCTTGGTGCCTATCACGATGCTTTGTCCAAAGTAGGTGCCAATAAGTCATATTTATATTCATCATGTTGAAAAGAGAACCAAATACTTCCTTTTCTGATGTAGTGAAAAATCAATTAATCAGAACTTAATTAACCAAAATTGTATATTACAATACATTTCAAGCAATTTTCTATCAGCCATTAACATCTAGAAATTAGAGCAGGGTTCTCTGCTTAAGGTCTTACGATGCTGAAATCGAGGTGTCACCCAGGCAGTGGTTCCCTTCTATTGCTTGAGATCCTATTCCAAGTTCACATGTTTTCTGGCTGGAATTCAGTTTCCTCGTGGCTGTAGGACTGAGGTCTCCACTCTGTTCCTGGCTGTCAGCTGGAGGCACTGGTAGTTCCTAAAGGTTTCTCACAATTTTCCTGCAGATGCCCCTCTCATAGAACCTTTCCCAACCTCTGTCCCAAAGAGAGAATCATTACTTTTATTTCCAATCTCTCTTCAGCAAAGGCCACCACCCTCTTTTAAGGATTTACTTGATTAGGCTAAGCTTACTCAGGATAAACTTCTTTTTGATTAACTCAAAATCAACTAATTAATGACTTTAATTGGACATACAAGACCAATCTACATTTGCCAAATAACAGAAGCAAATCATGGGAAGAACATTGCTTTATAAACACAAACCTTGTGCACACTTGAGGGGAGGGGATTGAATAGGATATGAGAAACAGGGAAGTGGGCTCTTGGAGGCCATTCTAGAATTCAGCCAATCACAGGTACCAATAAAGCTTTGCCAGATTCAGAGCTTTAAAAATCCATTGATAAATATTGCTTAATGATCCTTTAGGGATATATTTAAATAAGGATGCTCAGCAATTGATTACGGCATTAACTGTTTTCTGGACTTAATCTGGTGTTTATGAGATGGATAATTTGCTCATCGATTTATTTCTTCTTCTTTCAATTCTTCTTTCTTTTACTTCTTATTGATTTCTCTTTCTTTTCTGATGTATTTCTTTTCCTTTTTATCTTATGAAATTAAGTTTATAAATTATCTCTAAGCACAGCACTGGCTGCTTTACATATGTTTTGGTATTTCATTACCATTTAATTTCAAATATTTTCTAATTTCCATTGTGATTTCTTGTTGATCTGTGTACAATTTAGAAATGTATTTCTTAATTGCCAAATGTATGGAGATTTTTCAGTCATCTTTTTTTTTTTTTTAGATTCACCATGATCAGAGAACACAATTTGTATTATTTCAACCCTGTAAAATGTAGTAAAACATGGCTTGGATCCCAGTACATAGGCAATTTTTGTAAACATTACATTTGTATTTGAAAAGAATGTAAATATTGCTTTTGTTGGTATCTATGTATGACAATCATATATATGTCACTCAGTTGAAATATGTTAATCATGTCATGGAACTCTTCTTTTTCCTTAATGATTTCTGCCCTTTTACTCTATCAATAATTGAAAGATATTTCACAATGGATGTGGATTTGGGGTTTTTTTTCTGTGTGGTTTTTTTTTTAATTCTGTAATTTTTGCTGTATTTATTTCGAGGCTCAAATTCAAAATTGCTAAATGTTCTGAGTAGATTAAATTTTTGTGATTATAAAGTATTCTTCATTAACTCTAGTAGTGCTTTTTACCAGAGATAACACCGCAAACTCAACTTTGATATTTAGTTACACCAACCTTTTTAGCATTTGCACAGTAACTATATTTTTCCATCTTTTTCCTTTAAATCTTTCTGTATTCTTATAATTTAAATATGTCCATATAAATAGTATATTAATGAATTTTTATTTATTAATTATTTTCTTTGACATTTGAAACATTTTAAGGTAAATATAAATGATTAGTATATAAGTATTTAGTATTGAAGTATATTAGTATATAAGTATGTAGTATTAGTAAGGTGAATATAAATGATTAGTATCTATTTGCTTTTTATTTTCCTTACTTGGTATATGAGCTTTCTTCTTTTCTTTCTTATATGCTTTTGAATGAATTGTGTGGACAGTGATGATGATGATGATGATTCAGTTTCTTACTTTATTAGATTGGTAGTTTTATACTCCTGTGCTATTAATTTAAAGGATAGTCTAGAGGTTACAATGCACAAATTGGCCTACCGAAAACGAAAGTATCATAAAACCCAAACTTCATGCTCTATTTTGTTTTGGATCTTAATTCTTTATATTCTGTAAACCTTACAAGATGCTATTGTTATTGTCATATATCAATGTCCACTGAATTTGGATCATGTTTGCCCTTTTCTATCACTGCTCACTGCTTCTGGCTTCTCTGACCTTCTGTCTGAGAAGGTCATATTCATTCTGCCTAAAGAACCTCCTTAATACTTCCTTTGTGTGGATCTGCTGGTGACTAATTCTCTTGGTTTTTGTTTGTGTGAAATGTCTTTTTTATTTTTTTTTTCTCAAACCATATTCAGTGTGGGTATAGATTTCTAAGTTATTTCTTTTTAGCACCTTCAAGGCATTTTGTTCTAGTTTGAACTACTACTGTTTGACATCAACTTAAAGTCTAACTGCTCTTCAAATGTATTATCCATTTTATCTGGAAACTTTTAATAATTTTCTCTTTGGCTTTGGGTTTAGCAGTTTTATTACATGTGCTAAGTGGAGTTTTCTTTTCATTTATGCCTCTTGGGTTTCAAAAGCCTTCCTGAATCTGAAAGTTAATACCTTCCTAGATTTTGGAAAGTTCTGTGATTATCACCTCAAATATTGCTTCTGCTCTATTTTCTCTCTTTTTAAAATTCTGGACACCAGTTACGCACGTGTGGAATCTTCTCATATATCCTCTCTTATGCATTCTTCTCTATTTCCTATACTTTAAAATTTGTATGCTTCATTCTGCAAAATTTTCTTCATAGTCTACCTTATCTTTTCTTTGTGTTGAATCTGCTTCTAAACATATTCTAACATATCAGATTTATTAGATAAAAATAGAGGTATATAAATGTAAATATATTAAATTTAAATAATTAAATATAAATTTTAGATAAGCAATGCATACTTTTTGATACAACTATGTCTCAAATACAGTGAGAGAAAATTCATATGTTGAAGTCCTTACTCCTAGGACCTCAGAATGTGACTGTATTTGGAGGTGGGGCTTTTAAAGAGGTAATTAAGGTAAAATGAGTTGATATGGGTGAGTCCTAATCCAATATGACTAGTGTCCTTATATAAAAAGTAGGCTAGGACACACACACACAATGAGGAAGACCCATATGAAGACAAAGAGACGATGGCCATCTGCAAGCCAAGGAGAGAGACCTCAGAAAAAATCAGCCCTGCTCATACCTTGATCTTAGACGTCTAGCTTCCAGGACTGTGAGAAAATACATTTCTGTTGTTTAAGCCACTTAGTCTGTGTTACTTTGTTATGGAAGCCCTAGCAAACTAACGCAACCATATTTTAGTTATTATATTTGGACTCCCTATGTATCTATTTATATTGTTTGTTCTTTCTCTTGGTTTTCATTCAAGTCAAGTTTTCTTGAATGCCTTTTTTTCTCTTTTCAGTTCAAAAAAACTTATATACTCATTAAAAACAGATTTTTCAAACTTTGGTTTTGGACATATCACTCTTGTGAATCCATAAATAGTAAAATTGTACTGAAACAAAATGGTTAAGATAGTTCAATGTCAACTACATCAATTAAGACTGTCCTGATTTAAACAATGTTAACATGTGAAAATATGCTCAAAAAAATAGCTGTGTACTAATCATCTTGTTTATGATATAAAACAATTACCAACACCACTGAAACTTGTGTGTGTACATAGCTGATGACATTTCCCTCCTTTACATCATAGAGATCTTGTTTATCTCTAATTTTGCCAAATATATTACCCTAAATAACTTCTTTGGTATTGTTTTAGAACTTCTCTAGAAATTATAGCATGCATGTTCTTCTGTGACTTCAGTTTTTTTACTTGATTCTTTTTGAGATCCATCCATGTCAATATTGTTAGCTGCAACATTTGTATAGTATCCCTTTGTATGTGCGTGTGCATGCATGTGTGTGTTTATATATTCTATACTATAATTTAACTGTTCTCCCATCAATGGACATTTGAGGTTATTTACAGTGTTTTGCTCTTATAAATTATTTTGCTATGAACATTCTCATAGTTGTCTCCCAGGGGCACATGTGTGAGAGTTTCTCCAGGGTACGTGATGTTGACGTCTGTACAAGGTGCAGTGTGGTGGGCTTTGAGATATTTTAATAAAGAGCCAATCCTGGTGGATATTTATTGTACAGGACCTGGGACTAATGTTTGTTAAGAGAGCTGATTTTGAAGTTCATTAAGATCCAGTCTTTCTGGATCTTTTCATTGTAGAGCCTGGGGCCACTGTTTACATGGTAGGAGAGATTTTTATTTTCAACAGTTAGCCAGTCCTTCTGGATCTTTTAATTGTAGAACCTGGTACTATTGTTTGTACGATACAATAGGTTTTGAAGTTATTAAAGGAAGAGCTAATTGTTTTGGGGTTCTTAACCTGAAGAACCTGAATTAGTTGTAGATTGGCTCCCTGTTAAAGTTTGAGATAACCTAGACTTCTTTGCAGTGGGATGAGGTTGGTGTTTTTGTGCAAGGAAGAGCTGTGTCCTCTGCCTACTGGTTTTCTCTGGAGTTTCCTTTTTCTCACCTCTAGTGGTTCCATGGTGGGCTAAGGACCAACAAAAGGACCATGTCAGAGCAGACTTGTCCTCCCTGTCTGAGGTGATTAGAATGTCTTCCAGTGATAGTTCTGTCCTTTACCTCCTCCCCACTCTAGGCTTCAGCATGGGGTTGGGAGACTGACTTCCATCCTCTTCATTCATATACATTTCACTCTGCAAGGTTGAGACAAGGAATCTCATTACCGTACATTTAGTTATTTCTGCAACAGGCATGCTGGTAGTCTCTGCTCCTGCAGTCACCACAAGCATGCAATCCTCTGGAGAGAGACTGGAGCTTCTGCTGATATTCAGAGCAATCCTCATCCTGTCAGTGCTGTGCTTATCTTGTCCTGAGTCTGCAGACTCCATTGAGGGCACATCCATAGTGCCTGCTGTGGTGCCATCCCTACTGTTGCTCCTTTGTCAAACACTGTAAATGTCATGTGAAGGACAGTGTGCTTCCATGAACACAGGATGTGTGGCAGGCACATTAGATTCCTTCCCCACCAGCATAACCAGGAGAGGAGGCCCCAAAAGAGAACTGTGTGAAGCCTCCTGACCTTGGTCGCTTTCTCCATGGAGCTGCATGGCCTCTTGTCCTCTGCCTCAAACATAAGAATATCCATTGTGTCCCCAGCTGGGATGGCCTGCAGTGCTGTAACTCTCCACTGGTGGTCTCATGAAGTAAACAACTTATTCCCAATAAATGAAAAGATCTCCTGCATCAGAAAGGGGACACAGCTGAAGGTCAAAAGAGCAGCCAGTGGCAAGCTTTAGACAGAGGTATTTTTCAGTCATGGATGGAGATTTTTACAGACTTCAGGGCAAGCGTCTGGTTAGCTGTGAGACAGATCTTTGTAGGTTTTTGACTTCTTCCCCAGCTGGCCTGGCCACGTCTGAGATACTCTTCACAGTTTGCAGCTCATAGGGCCAGTGGCATGACGTCAGATAGCATGAGGCCGGGGCTGGTGGATGTGAGGCTCACAGTCACCATTTGTACATGGATGCACACATCGATCATTCTTTTGTGCTAATCGGATGAAGTTGTTCTCAAACATCAGCGTGTACTTGAATATAGCATAATACCCCTCGTGCAGTTGCTTCAATTTCCCCACGCAGGTATTAAATATGTCCACTGCATGCTTTGGGTTCTGTCATATGGTAAAAGAGATCGGCTGCCCATGGTTATCGGGACAGCACACCTCGCAGGTCATTTCATATTCACGTCACGACTGAGGACTGGTTATAGATGCTGGTGGTTTCCAGCCACTCAGTCTTCGGTGCCTCTGACTATTTGGGCACCTGGACCCAGACCACACCCACCTGGCATGTGGAAAGGTGGGAATGCTTTCCAGAGGCATTTTCCACCAAGCCGCGCATCCTAACAGAGCCCCTTTTAAACCTCTCCTGTCCATTGTGATCTGTCACCACCGCACATCACTTTGTCTTCATCCCCCAAGCCAGTCCCTCAGGGCAGGAACACCACCCTCTCCCTCGAAGGCAGCACCACGAAGCAGCAGAGACCCTGGTTTTTAAAAGTTAATATTATTGTCATTATATATTGGACAAGGTGTTTGAAAAGTTGCGGAAATAATTCAAGGCTCTGTATGTTGTTATCATCCCCCAGAGATGATTCAGCTTTGCTTCTGACAAATTGTCAGGCTAAGGGACTAGGATTCTGGGATCACTTTATTTATTTATTTTTATTTATTTAAAAAAATTATTTTATATTGGAGTATAGTTGATTAACAATGTTGTGTTAGTTTCAGGTGTACAGCAAAGTGTTTCAGTTATACATATACATGTATCTATTAGTTTTCAAGTTCTTTTCCCATTTAGGATATTACAGAATACTGAGCAGAGTTCCCTATACAGTAGGTCCTTGCTGGTTATCTATTTTAAATATAGCAGTGTGTGCGTGTCAATCCCAAGCTCCCAATCTATGCCTCCCCTGCCCACCGTAACCCTAAGTTCGTTCTCTAAGTCTGTGAGTCTGTTTTTGTTTTGTAAATAAGTTCATTTGTATCTTTTTTTTTAGATTTCACATATAAGCGATACCATATGATATTTGTCTTTCTCTGTCTAGCTTCACTCGGTATGATAATCTCTAGGTCCATCCATGTACCTAGAGAAATAATGCAAATGGCATTATTTCATTCTTTTTAATGGCTGAGTAATATCCCATTGTATGTATGTACCACATCTTTTTTATCCATTCAACTGTTGATGGTCATTTACGACTTTAACTTCAGTCCTTGAAAGTGTTGTTCTACCTCTTCTTTCATTGAACCCTTATTCCATAATCCCATCCCAAAGTGAAGGGATTTATCTGACTCTTTCCAGCCTTAGTGGGCCCTGAACGTCAATTTTTGCCTGCCTCCTTCTGTGAGGCTTCCGCTAGAACTGCTCAGCTTTTCCACATTTAAGGCAACTTTTCCAGGCTCTGAAAATGCCACCAGGTAAAATGCTACCAAATCCCAGCCTTATCTCACTGCCCAACCTTCTTCTCCTGGATCTTGCCCTCATGAGTCACCACTACCTTGATTTTCTTTGATGTCTTCAAGTACTTGATGTTCTATATTTAAATATTTGAATCATTCTCATTAGAATTAATTCAGAAGTTTTGTTTGAATTAACATGGTTCAGAATTGCTGAAAATAGAACTATCTGCAGCTGTCTTTTCCACCTTAGAAAAATTAGGTAATTAAATCATCCAGCTAGTAATCGGCAGAGCAAAGTGTTAGACTAAGATCTGCCTGAGCCCAAAGTCTATGTTCTTGACCTTCACACCACACTGCCTAAGGAGGAAGGTGACGATGCCAGGAAAATGTGGACCCCATAGCTTTCCTTAAAACACCACATCAAAAACAACTCTTCTGGGCTTCCCTGGTGGCGCAGTGGTTGAGAGTCCGCCTGCCGATGCAGGGGACACGGGTTC